>NW_026623724.1:377244-505002 GCF_030028575.1 Malurus melanocephalus | reverse complement strand
TACCTGTGAGACCTCAATTTGCTCTCTTTTTACAGAGAACAGTGGGAAAGATGCTTCTCTTTTGTAAGAATATTCAAGTACCTGAGATACTGTTTCATKTTAAACCAGAGTAATTGTATTTTTTTCAGAAAAGGGGAAAACAAAGTTCAGGAATATACAGCATCTCCTCTTTTTACAAGGTCTTCAGTCTATTGGGGTTGCTCTCCTGAATGAGAGGTGGGAAATCCCACCTTTTCCTTCTCTGGACAGGGAAAAACCTGTGTCTGGAAGTACCTGGAGTCTGATGTCAGGTGTGGTTCTCTAGGGCATGGGACTGCCTGGCTCTGAGGTAACTGAAGAAGTCAGGCCTGACCTTCTCAGCCTGGTTTTGGGGTGGGCATGGTACCTGCCAGCCTCAAAGACCCCAGCAGGCAGGGGAAGGRGTAGAAAGCCCATTAGCAAACAGGGGATGGCACCACACGCTGCCAGACCTGTACCCACATCTTCACCTGCAGCTGGTTAGTGYACRTGGGGTGATTGTCAGGCTTGAATTRCTCTTTATGAACAGGGAAATATTGTCAGAATGTTTTTGGCTTGCTTTTCTGACTGACATTATGAGGAGAGAGATGGGAAGTGTTTGTGGTGGAGCCTTGTCAAAGCATTATTGAATGATTTCATGTTTTCAAGGAAATTATTCCCACAAGGATGTTCTCCTTTTTATCACGTTAATCATCCACCAGCACTGAGGGTATATCTGTGTGAAAAATGCAGAGCTGTGCAGAAGCTGTGATGGAAACMAGCCTGRTYCCATSCAGGGAGCAGCTCCCTGGCTAATTSTGGGAGCTCAYATGTGTACGTATGGATGAGAGAGAATGCTTCATGCTCGTGGTGCACTGAGAGCTCCTGACTCTGGCTGAGAAAAGTTTCTGAGATATGAGCAGCGGGAACAGGGAGGGTGAGGTTGAAAAAACAATTTAATCACAGGGCATTGCAGACTAGCTACAGACACACATCTTCCTAATGAGGAGAAAGGAAACTCAATGTCTCCACTACAAGAGTGGAAAACCATGCTTGTGATTCTCATAGCACATTTTCTCATGTTGAAGGAAGCAGGAACAGAGAATTGCTGGTGGTATCTTCTTTGTCAACACTTTCAGCTTGCCATCCTGCAGCTGTGAAGGATTCCTTTCCTTGACATTTTTTCCTGAGGAGTTTTAATCAGTGGACATAGATGCTGTGGCTTAAGCAGGCTTSACTGTACTTTTAAYAATGAAGRGTGAATTTGTACTGTCATTGGGGAKAGAAGAGACCTGGAAAGTGCAAAGGACTGCTGCATCTAAGAGGACTGTAAAGATAATGAGTTTCAGCAAATTAGGCTAAATTGCCACTGCAAAGTTTGCAGAAAAGCTGTGTAAAATTGGAACATTTGAGGATGGTTCCAAGAATGAAACAATATTGTGCATAACTGCAGAGAACTAAAATGTCCTTCACAAGGATACCTGTGTGAGAAAATGCTGCTGGTGAAATTTCCAGCGCCTTCCAGAGACTACTGTTAATAACAGGTGCTGTTGCTAGCAAATTTCATATCTTTATTTCCCATCAAACACAAATCAGAAAACATGTAAACTGTAGCTAGACAGAAGCAGCGACTTCTRTTAGCAGAGCACTCAGTTTAGCTAACTCCCACACCTGAAATTGTTCTGGAAGGTTTACATTTCTGACAATGTTTGTGACTCTTCAGGGATTTGGTGTGTGTAATTGAAGTAAAGGTAAAGGAAGTTTGCAGCACTAGTTGTAACAGTAGTTGATGAAACTAGCAGTAGTTGACRAAAATAAAGGTCAGCAAAACATGAAGGCTGAACCTGCGTGGGMAAAAATCAGCAAAAGACTTCACCCAACTCACTTCTGGAGGCCCTCCCATAAACATTTGCACCTGTCAAAACATCACATTTCTTGTAGAAAATACTACTACAGAAAAAGTAAGCACRAAGAAATCTGGAAGTATATAATTAAAGTCATGATGTTTCTTTACTCATGTAATTTCAATTCCTCATTCTTATTCCTGAGTAGTAAGTGTCCACAGTTTTAAACTCTTTAACTTTGTTATTTTTACCCCAAACCACTTACAGAAGTGGTTCTGTAGCTGGATGAAGCTGGTATACACGTGTGTTAACTTTCTTCAGCTAGATTTATATCAGAATACTGGAGAGCTCTATATTTTTTCACATAATGCAATTTATTGCAGGCAGGGAAAAAATTATGTAGAGAGAAGCCATGTTGGATTCCCAACAGGGTGTTGTAACTTTTGTACAAGCTTATATAATTTACTGGAAATTAGTATTTTTATATGCTGGAAAGCAGCCAGAACTGGTATGCTTTGTTGAATAATGTKCTCTGGTTCTATACTTATGACCTGTGATGAAGTGATAGCTGGTGAAAAAAAATGGATTATAGCCACTGGTGTGCTAGAAATACAAAACCCATGTTCACATGTGGGGAAGAGAATGGGTGAGGAYTCAGAGAAGAAATCTGAGGCCATGGGGAATGGAAATGGAAGCAGGAAGGAAACTCCTGGCAGGGAAGGACAGGCTGGGTAAGGCATGGGGGCATGAGGGGTGGACAAAGGGGACTGCTGGGGCAGGGTGAAGGCAGAGCTCAGAAGGCAGAAGATCCTCAGAGTCAGGATCTAGAGAGGAAGGGGCAGCAGGGGCAAGGCATGGTGGGGAGATGGGCAAGGGGCTGTGAGTCTGCCATTAGAGATCTCAGCATGACACATTTTATGTGCTGTCACTTTTTTCCCTCTGGGGATTACCTATTCTAATTTTACACGAACTCAGCTGGGCAGGAATAGTTTTGGTTGTCTATGGCACACTGGTGTTACTTCATTGGTTATGACACAGCAAATCTTCTTAAGTAAAAGGTTTTAATAAGGAAAAACCTTTATTCCAGTAAAACACTGTTTTTTGGTTTTTGTTTTTTTTAAATGGATGAAAAGATGTTCCTCCTGTGCAAGACATAAATTTTTACGTATTTCTCTTTGCCTCACATTAGTGATYTTACGTGACACAGTGAACAGTGAACTTACACGCAGGCACAAATGGTCATGGCCATTCTCCCCTGTGGCTGGCATGGGACTGGGAATCTTAGGTCTGTGGGGAAGCTAGCTAGTTGAAGGAAAGGCTCTGGCAAGAATGTGTTGACAGCAAACTGATGCAAATAGACTCTTCTGCAATCTTCCCACAAGGTGAAAAGGACTTTTTCTCCATCCAGAACACATACTCTTTAATGACAGTCCCTAATGGAAAGATTGGAAATAAGGAAGCTGGAAAGCAGACTTAGTACCTTTCTCTGCATGCCATTTCARTCCTTCTCATGTTTTTGTAGTTATTGCATTTGAATTTGCTGTCCTGCAAAGCAAATATGTACCTCCCCAGTGACAACTAATGGAGATTCTCCRTTTAGCCCAGCTGGGAAGGTTCAGTGCTTCTGGAGCTAATGATTACTGCTCTGCTCTACTGTGTGTAGCTTAGCAGGTTATTGTTTTATTTCTTTGTCTGTGGAGAGCCTGGATCGGTACAGAAGCACAAATTGTTGTATACTGCTAGCTAATAATTGATTTTTTCTGTTCATTTGAGAGGAAAAAATAGTCTTAAAGAGACTATAAAACTTCTCGGTTTTTCTTCTTCTGAAACAAACCCTCCCACCATTTAATCTGRCATGAAATTTTAAAGTGATTATGAAGAGAGAAGGGAAAAAACAACTTTCAAAAATAACCAAAAGGAATAACAAAATTCAAAAGGTGTGGTGTCTGGAAAACAGACAAAAAAGGGAAAARAAAGAAAAAGAGAAAATATATTAGAGTGTGGACTAATGGTGGTCAAGAAGAGTTGAGCTCCAAAAGTGGTAGCAAGGGTGGAAGGGTATATTTGTTGAGTGTCCTGGTGCAAAAGCTGCACAGTGAGAGGCAGAAGCTTGTGATTCAATATGAAAAATACATAAAAAGCAAAAGTCTTTGGGTATTAATGAAAGGTGGGTGATATAGGCAGGACGAGGAACTTTACTAGGCACCAATCAGTTGAATGTGTTGTGGTTAAAACCCCTTATTTTAGGCATATTTCATACTGGCATTTTGTATGTGCAACTTGAACAAAATGCTTTCCCAGCCTCTCGGGAAACCTGGATCCACATCAGCTGCCTTGGCAATGTGGGGAAGGGCAGATCAGCCCACACAGTGAGACACAGAATTGTGCTGGGAGCTGGGAACCCATGTTCATAACAGCCTCAAAGCATGGACTTAAGCAAAGCATTCATTGTATTAAACCTTTGTTAAAGGATCAGAATAAATTAAGGAAAAAGTGGAAAGTCAGCCGTTAATGGGAYCTACTTTAGACAGTGAGGATTTGGGAATCTGTTGAGACATCACTAAGCCAAGAGCTCTGAGTGTTTTAGAGATCTATGATGGGGACAGTTGTTGGTTATCACTGAAAGAGATTCTGTCAAATGGTATAAAATGAGAGTTACGGAAGTTCTTATTATGAGTCAACAAAATATCGTGGGCAGTGCATGACTTTTTTAAAATTAGAAAATATCAAGTAAAACTAGAAAAAACTTGGGACAAACTGCTTTTCACATAATTTTGATTTAAACATTTAAAGATTTAAAGATTTTGTAACACTTGATGCTGTATTGTAAAATATTTTAGTTTTGGAAAAGTTATTTTTCAACAAAAAAACCCAAAAAAACAACCCTTCAAAAATTGTTTGCAGGATGTTGATTTAATAAGGTTTAAATGATCAAAAGATTTTATGCCTCTTTCTTCATGAGAAGAAAGCAGAACATCAAGAAAAGGCTATCACCATTTCCTGTTTATCATATATAACCAAGAAATAGTGTTTATACTAGACAATTGTAGGAATTATTAGTGTTTATAATAACAATAATCACTAGCTAAATCAATTCAAAAGGTTTTTTTAGTCTATAAATCATTTTGCGCAACTCCACCTGAGCGGACTGAAATTAAGGAACAGTTCAGAATGGACTGCTCATTTTTAGTTGCTATGATAGGGTGGAWCCAGGTTTGTTCTTTGGCTTCTGTTCCCACACGGCAAAATGTTCTTTCTGCATTTTAAACTCCATATACGTGAAATGTTTCGGTTACTTTTTGCCTGTTTGTCTCAATAAAACAGTGAAGGCTTCTGACCAGGGTGGGTTGTGAAGAGTGCCTGCTGACAGAGTCGTTTTTCATATTGAGCAGCCATTTGGGGGAGAAAAGGGAAAGAGAAAAAAACACTTTAACAGCTTGCAAGGTAACTAGAATTCCCTGTTCCTTTGCTAGTTTATGGTTGGTAAATAGCTTCTAGAAACTCATTCCCTTTGGCCTCATTCCATTGCTTCTTGAGGTAATAAAAATGTTTGCAGAAACAGCAGGGGTTGTAATACCTGTTCTCAGTTCTTCACCTAATGCAGTCTCTTCCTGTTCTGGATATTTGTAGTTATAGCAGAATTGTTTATGATTTAATAGTTACAGGGTTTTTTTCTATTGTTGTTTTGATTTAATAGTTACAGGGTTTTTTCATTGTTGTTTTGATAGAATAATATATGTTCCAAGGTTTACAGCTTGACTATCAACTTTTCTTTGTGGTGGAATCTTGGCCCCTTAATTTTTAAATTGTGAATGAATGGTTGTTTTTAATTTTATATGGCTGATTAGAACTTTCTGATGAGGTGCTATTAGTACAATCTCATTTATAGTTATATTTTTCTGTAAAACTTTGGGAATGGAATGCAMTTTACTCCAAGGGCTGATTTCTTACTCTGGAGAGGTTGAGAAGGCTCAAAGCTGTCCTGTGTTGTACTCCAATCCACAGGCACTCCTCTGCTAACTCAGGTTTGGGCAGAGCATGATTTCCTGCAAATACTGTCAGATATTTTGTGAAGAGAGAGAGCAGATGAAAAATWARCTYGAGCTAATGATACTTGGGTTAAGTRTTTCCCAGTGGTAGTAGAAATCCCTTCTGTTCACTTGGATGCCTTCCTGCCAGTAAACTCCAAATACCTTTTCAGACTGAAAACCGGATCTGAATATGCCCACTTTTTCAATGCTCTGCCCTCTCCCATCTTAGAAACCTTACAAAAGTGGTCATGATTTGCCATRATTAGACTTTTGTGTCTTGCCTAATTATTTTCTCACAATTGTTCATCTCAGTGTCTTTCAGCTGAAAGACATTTTCTTTTTTGCAGTTAGAAGATTTCAAGTCTGTGATTTTCCTTTCCTACACAGCACAAGTAATGGTTTATTTTCACAAAGTCTCAGCTGATATTTGCCACCATGGAATTTACCTTCTTCCCCCGCCCCTTGTTATTTTTAAAGTTRTTGTGCAATTAAAATAGTATTTGTAGTTTCCCAGCTAAACTTTTCAGCTGTTCTTTTACACAACTTTCACAGTAGTGGTCTTGAATTCCTGACTGACCCACCACTTCTTTTTCCCGTATCATCATTTGCCAATTTGTTAGCACACTAAAGGCAGAGAAACCTTTTAAAATAACTTTTCTGATATATGGTAGGCTGGTGTTTGGGGGGATTATAGAGGTTCTTCAAATGTAGTTTGAGACCTAGGACTGTGGTTGACAGGAGTTACGTTCATTGGGAATATTGGCAGTTTTAGTTTGTATTTGACTGTCTTCACCACTGGATGCCCCAAATGACCACATTGTACACATTCTCACAATTCTAAGAAAGGAAGAAGTGCCTGCCCACTGTAACAGAACAGGCAGTAGGAATGAGACCTACCCTAGATATAAGAGTATAAGGAATGGTCTGTTGGATTGGACCTTGATCCACCACCAGGAGTGCTCAGCCTCGGACAGTGGCACTTGGAGACCTATTTTAGGGACCACATGAGAGTCTGGCCACCATGTGGTCCATTCCCCTTGTAAACCACCAATATCCAACTTTAAAAAAAAAAAAAAAGAAAAAGAAAAAGAAAAAAGCCAGAACATTTCCCTTTTCATACTGCTGAGTGAGTGTAAAATTTTTTTGTCACTGAAGTTATAAACAGCAAAAAATAACCATTATTCCTGTAGCTCTACTCGAGAGCATGTCTTTTATGTGAAACTACAAAGATAAACTGAGAAAAGCAATGAAAGCARAAGAAAATTRTTTTGAATACTTAGCRTTTTTCTACATGATCTTAAATATTATTCAAACTTTCAAAACTCYCCTTTGTGACATGCCACCTACTCATGAACATCATTGAACAGAAAATTATTATTATTTTCAGATTCAGTGACAGTGCTATTGGTGCCCGAACTTTACCTTCTTCAATATGCAGCAAAAAACATTGGGAGTGACTTTGCGAATGTTGGTAAATATATTCTAWTTTTTCCCAGCATGTATTATCTGCTTCAGAAAAGTTATTATTTATCTTCGTTTTTGCTGATAGCACCTAGTACCCTTATTCTGACCAGACTCTGCTGTGGTAGGTCATTTTGGCTTCACTGTGTACCTGCTGCTATCACTGACCTGTCTGCACTGACTTTTCAGAAATTTCACTGCACACCTGTATGTAGCATTAAAGCACCTTAACCCATACTCTTTCAGACAAGCTCTGTACAARTAACCAGTGAGAAGCCTCAGAAGCCATGGGAGTTTGCTTGATATCAAAAGATAAAACCTCTTGCAACAATACTAAAATGGGAAGATAAAAAAGCTGTTCTTTATTGGAAGTTTCTATTTRCRTGCTATGGGCACACAYGGTATCRGATTTCTMCAATTTTTATAAGTTTAACAAATTATCATATCTAGCAAACATTATCCAATTAGAGGAGCAGTTGGTAAAGTCATTTTTCCCYAGGTACTGCCCCACTGGAGTTGGTCCAGGGCTTCTTTATTGCACTTCTTGTTATATCTTCTCAGATTCTAATTAGAAAACAAAATGTTCTTCTTGTAGGTCCTCTACCTGAAAATAAGAGCAAAAAGTGTTTCAGGAATGTGCTAGAAGGTCAGCTTATTACTCTAAAATTTAAGAGAAAGGATAGGAGAAATACCAGAAGCTGTAGAACCTTGTATTTATGGCACACAAAGCTACAAATATATGAAAAATACATAAAAAGCAAAAATCTTTAGGCATCAATAAAAGGTGGATGATATGGGAAGGACTAGGAACGTTACTGGACACCAATCAGCTGGATGAGCTGGTTGAGTGGTTAAAACCCCTWATTTTAAGCATGTTTCATATTGGCATTTTGTATGCACAACTTGAACAAAATGTTTGTGTTTCTCAGCTTTTTCAGAGTTTCAGGCCTCCTGCAGATTTTCTTGTTTGCTGGCAAGAGARTAGAAGTTCACTGATGTCTCAATTTRTGAATTYCAAAACACTGGTTTCAAAAGACAGSCATTTCAAATCCCCATGCCAAAACYTCTACCCCTTCCAATGATAATATGTGTAAATTGAAGCAAGATACCATGCTTGTACCAGCCTAGAAAAATATTTGATGTTTTCTGTTGCCCAGTTGTCTTTGGAAGAAGCAGTATTTGACTAATATTTGCCTTATCTTAGGAGAACYTATTTTTCAAATACATTATCTGATGAATTTCAAAGGCTGCCTCATAAACTATATGATCATTTTCCTTGATTGTATCCCAGATTGGTGGAAGCTGTGTTAAATAAAAAAGTGTTGTATGAAGAACCAAAAGAATGCTCACTAAAGAAGCACAAATCCTTTGCTCAAGCTTCCAGAGGGAGGAAAAAYAATCCCTATGATTACCACCTATATGAATTTACGATCTTTGCTGATGGAAGAGAAGGACAAGACAATCACAGCTCCATTTTGAATCAAAATACTTGCTTTRTTAACTTTAGTATTTTGATGCTTTTATTTTTCCATAAAAACTTTAATGGAAAAAATTACAGTTTTCTAACTGGTTTTAAACTCAAAATTAATATATTTGTGTAATCTAATAAAGTGGTGTTGAAATCACTGTTTATACATCCTTAGGTATCTACCAATATATAAATAAAATATTGTGGGGAAGAGATTATAAGCAAGATTGGTTGTTAATTTAGAAACATAACAAAATGTTTAATAACTTTTAAATCAAGTTTTGGGTTTGATTATTACTTGCAACACATCCTATTAAATAGAATAGATGTTTCTCATAGGTAACTTTGGTCTACATATTTTGAACCACAACTTAGCTGTGCCATTTATCCTACTGTTTTCAAGTGAGAATTTGATTTTCTCTTCTCTCCCAATCTCTGGTCAGGATGTTATACTGGGCCTCATTTGACCTTTTACAGAGAAATGGAATTTTTTAATGGGAAGAGTGAAATCTAAAATAGGCAAAACATTTCCATGAGATTATTTCTTTTTGAATTCTAATGGGCAAAATAGTACTTCACATCAYGTGCCAGGCAAATTTTCAGTTCTGCCTAGGCTCGTACAACATGAGTGTCTCTGCTTCTGCAGGAACACAGGTAAGAAGACAACCTCTGAATCACTTGGTTTCTGACATMTGGGGCAATCATTGTGCAAAATAATCCCACTTAGGGAAGCCCAGACAATCTGGTTTTCCTCRTCTGTTCAGCTCCCACAGCCTGAGACACAGTGCCCAAAGAACCAGTCCCCAAAAGTTTAAATTTGAAGGCATGTTTTCAGRGTAAACTTCTGGGTATGTGACGTCTTCTATATCTCACCTACATGTCTCAAGCATGTCCCTCCTTGCTTTCCCAACTGCTCTTGACCYCTTTGAGGTGTCTCCCAATGGGGAATACATCACACAGTCTTCAGAAGACTTACCTGAAAATAGAGGGATGAATTCCTGCCCTTCCTCTTTGCTGTAAAAGTCCTTACCCTGTAATAGAATAAACGTGGCTGCACCAAAATATGCCTTTATTGAGCAAACATACTTAAATATCTGTCTGAATCCTTCTTTTTCTCCTCCCTTGATGGGCCCAGTTTTACRTTTCTTATGCAGAGCTGATGTTGAGCAATAGTGGCAGCTTCCTGCKGTAATTATAAAAGAATATAATGACAAAGAAATGAAAACAAGGAAAGTATCCCAAGGGCCATACGGCAGTAATGTGCTTTATGAATTGGTTTTCAAATTATTTGTAAGGAGGAGGAAAGATAATTAAACTTGTGTATCTTTTTTCTGTGGAACATAATCCCAAGGGCTAGTTTAGGTTAAAGCATTCTCAACTCACAGTGTCATGCAACAGGATTTTGCTTCATACTGGATTAGATATCACAGAATCACATAATATGCTGATSTGAAAGGGACTCACTGTTGACTGTAAAAAACCTTTAAAGTTTTGGAGGGAGTTRGGTAAGAAAGAAGAATAATAGAGTTCAGGGCAAATAATAAATATGTACTTTCCAGGCTGTGCTACAGTAATGTAATTGCAACCAGGTTAAACCACATTTCAATTGTCATATCTGTCTTTTTGCAATGTCTAGGATGCTGAGAAATGCAATTTAACTTTAATAAATTCATAACTTTATTGTCATCTACAGCAAATCTTAACTGACTCTTCAAGGTTCCTCTTCAGTTCCCTGCAAATGATTATTTGACTRCCTGTCTTCTAATCTCGATCCATACTGAATTTTAAAACAATAAAAGTCATTCAGATTGCTGAGTCTATGATAAGGGAAACATTTCTATAAAGTTCTGAAAGTACAGATTGCCTGTCCTTATGAATTCTCTCTCTCWCATGGTTTAACCCCAGAGAGCAACTCAGCCCTATGCTGCTGCTTGCTCACCCTTGCCCAGTGTTGGGATGGAAGAGAGAATTGGAGAGCTAAAAGTAAGAAAATTTGTGGGTTGAGATAAAGATGTTTAAAAGGGAAAGCAAAAGTTGCACATGCAAGCAAAATAAAGCAAGGAATTAATTCAACACTTCACATGGGCAGGCAGTTGCTAAGCCATCCCCAGATAAGCGCAGCTCCATCACATGTAATGGTGATGTGGGAAGGCAAAAGTCATCACTTCTAGCATCCTGCTGCCTTCTTCTTCCCCACAGCTCTCTATTCTGAGCATGAYCCTATATGGTCTGGAATATCCCCTGGTTCAGTTGAGGTCAGCTGCCCCAGCTGTGTCCCTTCCTAAACTCTTGTGCACCCCCAGTGCCCTGGCTGGTGGGGTGAGGAGAAGAAACAGCCTTGACTTAGTACAAGTGCTACTCAGCAATAAAGAAAACATCCCACTGTTACTAGCCAAATCCCAAAGCAAATCCCAAAGCCAGCCCCACACCAGCTACTGGGAAGAAAAATAACTCTATCCCAGTCAGTACCAGCACACTTACTTATTCAAAGGCATGATTTATCATTATACTATTGGGCCAAGGAGCGTGAATTTAAACAGCTCTCCACCTATGAGCAGAAGAAAGTGACATAAGACTGCATAGCTGTGTGTGCAGTTGATAAAGCTAATCCTCCCTGGAGATTTCTATTCTAGGGAAACAATTATGTTGTTTCTGAATAAGTCCATATTTTCAGAAGACTTTTAGAGAAAACTAACTGTTCATTTTTAGGACAGGCTCTGTGAAGGCTTTTACCATCAAATTTAGCTTGTCACTGTATTCATTAAGGTGACTTTTTTTTGCCCTTGATGTTGGTCCATTTTTCTTGTATTTTAAAATTCTTCAGTACAACACATTATTTGCAGAATAAAGTGATTTTATTCTTTCATAATTTCCTCACAGTTTATAAAAAATATTTATCAGTTTTTCTATTATGGTTGAAAGAGAAGTGAACTCACCCAGAAATAAGTGCATGTTTAAATGTCTATCTTAGCTAAGAATGGACACTGGGTAGCTGACAACTGCCAACCTGAGCATGACAGGTTAGTCTAGCCTGTAATTTCCTCTGTGGATTTAGTTTTTCACATAATCATTGCAGATAATATCAAATACTAATTAGCATTTGATCAGATTTGGGGTTAWTTTTCATCTTTCATACATTGAAAGAGCTCAGCTGACTATAATAGAGCATTAATTTATATCCGTTGATTATCTGGCAGTTTCTCTTCTCTGTATTTGCTCTTACTGCCAATAACGTCTTCTGGAGTCATAAAAGGTGAGGGAGGAACYRAGACTAAAGCAATCAGTAAAGAGGRAAACAGACCTCAAAATGATGGCAACCWGTCCCCTCAACCTCAGTCAAAGGCCTGGCAGTTTTAGGAACCTGATTAGCAGCACTACAGGACAAATGTGTCTGTCCATTCGTCGTCTGCAGGTGTTGCAGTAGGTATTCCATTGTCAGACATACAGTGTTTTCCATCAAAGTAATTATTCCCTGTAGGAAAAATAAAGTGTTAGCCATGTTGTTCCAACAGCAATTACCCATCTGTAACAAAATGGACACTTGGAGAATACCATTATATCACTGAGCTTCTGACTCTCTGRYCATTAGATTTTCCTTTTTCATTTCSACTTAAAGACAGGTGTCTTCTTCACTGTCTGGTTAATTCTGGCTTCTGATGCTGTGTGCTTTTGAGAGTCCTGGAGATWACGTGTGGCCCTTGAAAGGCTGTTTTGTGCAGAAATGAGAGASTTGGCCCTGCTGCCCTGTGTCAGTGAGCCCTGAAATGACAGTGCCCAATCTGTTTTAGCCCAGACGACCGAGCATCACTGCAGGAGGAAAGAGAAAGTTTTTGCAAAAATAAAAATTATCTAAAACTGCATGAAAGAACTTTACATTGTGTTCTACCTGAAAACTCCAGAAACAACCGCTTCCAAACCTAGAAGGTGGCAGCATGTAGCAAATATGCCACTTATGCACATTTCCAGGTATGTATAATTKATSTAATGCCAACCTTGCAGGCARCCAATCTGTARCCATTCAGTCCAGAAAGGTTTACTRGACCCTTACTTTTCCACTCACTYTTGCAGCTCTCAGTCAAATTAAATAGAGGTGGGAGCAGTCAGTGTCCCCAGAAAATCACGTGCTTCTATTATTTGTCATAGCCATAAAATATCCACACAGTGCATCAAACTGCATGTAAATAAGGCACTTGTAATCTTCCCAAAACACATGAGAATTGGTTCTCAAGGAGCCCCATATGCAGTTTGAAGTCCAGAGGAGGTTGGCAAAAAAGATCAGAACAGAGGATTGCATGGAAATGAGCCTATGTGGGGATCACTGAGACATAGAAATTAGGTCAGAATTAAATCACTCCAGCATGACAGAATGTGCCAGATTTAGATCAGATATTAGGAGGAAGCTCTTGACTGTGAGGGTGATGAGGCACTGGGACAGATTTCCCAGAGAAACTGTGGMTGYCCCWTCCCTGGAAGTGTWCAAGGCCAGGTTGGATGGGGYTYTGAGCAGCCTGGGATAGTGGAARGTGTCCCTGCCCATGGCAGGGATGTTGGAWCTGGATRAACTTTAAGATCCCTTCCAACCCAACCCATTCTATGATTTTATCATTCTATGAWCCACCTGTGCTTCTTGGCTGCCTGCCTTTCGGGTGTGTGCCAAGGGTCAATCACTCTTATGGYGCTCAGACCCTGAAACMCTGGCAGGGCTCAATGGCAGGTGGKATGCATTGCAGGGATATATATTATTTTATTTTTGCATTATAGAATTCCACTATATTCTTTTTTCTAAGCCAAATTCTGGTCCCATTATATYTGCCACTGTATTTCTTGTTTTAGATAAATTTGCACAACAATTACAGAAAGGTTAACTAAGATGTAGTACAGATATTCATTCCATGTGTTAGGGCTATGAAATATTTCTTTTTGGGTTGCTTCAGTTCTTAAATTTTATTGCTACAGGAGACAGATGTTAGTACATGTAACAAATGGAAAACTCTGACAAATTAATTGACTGGCAAGCCAAGTTCAGTGTTTGCATCCACCTTGTAATGAGTTATAATTAAAACAAATAGTTAACTAAGAAACGTACCTATGATTTGATCATCAAAGTTTAGACAGGCAAGCTAACCTAGGGTGAACAGAAGGGTAATTATCTGAGGACTATGACATCACCTATCCACATTGCTCATATATTCTGTTAAATTAACCTTTTCCATCACACACAGGCTGTTGCCTGGACTCTCCAAGCTCAAATGTTAGTATCTAAACTCCTTCCTAAGAACAGCATTTTGGGCTGGCCCAAAGGAGTTAGATGGTCCAGCTAACCCAAGGCACAGGGGTTCCACCAAGCACCTTGACTTCTTCAGAACTATTTTCAAACACTTGTTTCCCTCCTGCCATGCCTGTCTAGTTAGCATATTTGGTGTAAATGCAGTGAACAGAGAGATTTGCTCTGGATCCAGGTTGACTCTCTGTCTTGTGCTGCACTGCAGCGTGGTGGCTGCTTCAGGACCTCTGCAAGATGCATCAGTGACATCCTCTAGGCTGCAAACAGAGCTTATATTCTCATTGATTGTTTATTCTTATATGTGAAACTCTGAATGATTTGTGCATTTTTCATATGATAAAAAATGTTCATTCTCAGAGTATGAATGTGACTAGCTGTCACATTGTCTTTGCACTATCCAGAAAGCTGGGGAACATTCTGGATAATTCACCCCAGRAAGGCCAGATGAGAAACTCTAACCCTGGCTTCCTAAGAGTAAAGTTCAATGATGGACATAAGTGATATATGAACGCAGTTTATAATTAACATTTTAATACAAGTTGTAACTTTGGATGGGGAATTTATATTTAAAAATAAAGAAATATTTTTTCCAATGTACATAATGGAAATATGCATCTTTCAGCTGGTAGCTCTGGACTGATGAGTAGCAGTGGGTATATTGTTCAGAACTGAAATATATCTCATCTCAAAACATGGCAGTGCTTTTCTTACCTGCTACTCTCTTTCCTTCTTACCTTCTCTTTATTGTTTTTTTTTTTACTCAAAGAAACCTGACTTTGCTCTCAGAAAGTGATAGAAAATAAAACTGGTGACTTCACCTGATGCACTAATTTCCCTGTATGGGGAATAAGAGAGAGAAAAAAAGTCAGACTGTGTTTGTATGTTGAACATGCAGTAGTAGCAAGTATAACCTTTTTGATGAGACCAAGAAAATCTACAGACTGTTGCTTAGTTCCTAAACAATTAGGTCATCTGAAAAGACACCTGCAGCATTTTCTGGTAAAGAATGAGCTCTGAGGTACAAACTGAGAAATTAGAAAGTTGAAATTCATATCCAATGACTTGGTACACCTTTTGTTCTTGCATAGAAGTGTCTACTGCCCAGTTCTTTAGAGGAGTTTTTGAAAGCAATTCTTAAACATGTCCAAAATGGATAAAAAAAACCCTAATTTGAAAAGGAGGAGATAATGTGGCCTGTCGAAAACATACGGTCCCCATATGTGGTATAACTGGGAACATTTAGTAAAAATTCATACAGTTTTTAAAATACTTTTACCATTAGACTAAGATAACCTATTTCTAAACAGCCAGTAGAATAAATGATACGAGCTTCAGACCATTTCTTTCAGAGCAAATGTTTGTTAAAAACCGTTGAGCACTACTGTGGTTTCTATTACATTTTCGAAACTTTATTACATCTTCTTTCTGGCTTAGCTGAATAACCTTCTTTTATTTAACCAAGGTGTCTYTGTTCTTCTTTGCTAAGCCTTCTTAGTTTTCATGCTCCACAGGATAACATTTCTATTTTCCTTAAATATGATCTGAGGGATTGTAGGAACTGTGTTACCACTATCCACACAGGCAAAAGAGCCACAGTTCTGACCTGTGTTTTATGGCAATATCCCCAAAATTGTATYTTTAGCAAGAATTCTATGGATTCAGTCTATGACATCTTGTTCTGTAACAGGCTACTTTCTAGGAAATTGGAAAATTGCATTAAAACCAATATGTAGAAAGCTGTCAAATTGACCATCCAAATTMAAAGGAAACAGATGCTCTTAGTGCCTCAAAGAGGTATTTCTCACTTTTTTTCTCAATATTTCTCACCAGTTCCAAGGCTGCATTACATGTGCATAAAGCTTAAACATTCTGTGATTAGTGCATGCTTGTCTGAAGGACTAGCAGTGAGCCTAGAGGAAAATGCCACCTTAAATCAAATCATGTGATGCCATCCTGCAGGTACAGCACATTCCAGTGTGACACAGAACAGCTCAATGCACTCCTGTGCTAGCTTAAAAAGGAAACAGAGATAACCCAAAATTTCATACAAAGTCCCATTGGTGAGAAAGACTGCAGAAGAAAAAAAAAATTACTTTTCTCTTTTCCAAGAAATAAGGTCTTCGATTCTGTTTCTCTTTTAATCCTTTCATTTTAAGAGATGTACTCCACTCAATGGTTTGTTTATTTTTTTTTTTTTATTTTTTTTTTTTTTCAGGAGAAAGACTGGATCAGAGTAAACTGAATGCAGAAGGATCTCTCATCAATAATGTCAAGAGTCCAGATACAAGTAAACCAGAAGTCCCAGTCCAGGCAGTTTGCTTGGGCTGGTTGCAAGAAATTAAATGGGACTCGTGAGTATGCAAACACCTCTACTTGAGGTGGGCTTCTAAGACCTTTTTATTACCATGCCAGGGATCTTCTTGCTTATACACATCACTGTTTTAGCAATTCCTGGTCATTGCCTCAGTTGCTGCAGCCTTCCCTCTAGAGAAGACAAGTTTAATTCTTTAATAGTTTAATTCTTGAGAGGCCATGTGTCCGGTGTCATACTATTTTGATGGAAACCTAAAGAGAATAAAAATATATAGCAAAATGTCACAGAGTAATAGAGTCAGAAATAGCAAGGGACAGAAGGTGCAGAGTTAAGGATAGAAGAGATGGACACAGATCAGGAAAATGGATTAAAATCAGGTTTAAGAGTTGAAATAATGTAAGGAAAAAAACATAGTATCTATTTGGGTGAGGAGTCTTTTCTGACCTGCAGTTATTTTCCACCTGGTATTTGACTGATTAATTTCCATGTTTCAGGAATCCATGCTTTAGTCCGCTTCAGAGCTAACTGAGTATATGGTTCAGAGCTGGTTCAATATATGGTTCAGTATATGGTGACAGAGCTTCAGAGTATATGGTTCATCATGTCTTCATCACCTGAGTAGGAAGGTTCCTGCTGAAGCAGTATATCTTTTGGAAATTAAATAAAAAGTCCAAGTTTAGCCACATTCTTGAGAGAAGAAAATGAAAAATTTCATCTATAATATTGCATGGATTTGAGAAAACACTCAAAGAAGAATATAATTATTGAGCAACTCATGAAATAACTTGCATTAAGGAGCCTCTCCTTAAACAGAATTTCTTGCACCACCTCACACCATGTTTTGTTAATTTTAACTTCCAGTGTATTCATCAGTATTAGGTTTAAAAAAATGTTTAAAGTCCTTTGAGTGAAACTTCAGTTCATACGTGACATCTGGAACAATAAAAGAATGTCACAAGTGCCATAAAGGAATAAACGTTGTGAGGTATTTATATTTCTTTTTCTGCTCCTTGGGACTCATCCTCAGTAGTTCACACTACATAAACAGTAGCA
This sequence comes from Malurus melanocephalus, assembly GCF_030028575.1. Classification (NCBI taxonomy): domain Eukaryota; kingdom Metazoa; phylum Chordata; class Aves; order Passeriformes; family Maluridae; genus Malurus; species Malurus melanocephalus. The sequence goes on along the minus strand of NW_026623724.1, from coordinate 487,550 downwards.
AAATCTTTCTTTGCTGACTAGTTGTGAAAGGAAGGGAGTTTTCGAAAGCAGTAAAATAATGAGATGCCTTTGGAAAATAAGATCTTTGAATTGTTCCATCTACCCATAAGATATAAGAATTCATAAAACATTTCAATAAAACAATAAAAAGTTATTTTAGTGTTATTTTTATTTCCTCCTGCTGTGCTGATTTACTTCTGTGAACAAAGCAATCAGAAATCTTAATAAGTCTGGGCCATCAATAATCAGCATGCCAGCAAAACCCAGATACTCATTGAAGGACAATGCTGAAGATGATAAAATCTGTAATTTCCTTTAAATTCATTACAGTTTTGTTTATAGAGCAGAAATGTGTCACTTAATTATTCATTCTTCTGCAGAATCTAAGGAAGATACTTGGCCCTGCTTTAAGTAGCAGATTCAGACCTCACTTAAAGTATCCCTGCATAGGCAACATATGTCTCTACATAATCCAGTGATTACCTAGAGTGAGAGAAAAATTATTAAGATTCTTACGAGAACAAGTCAAGCTTGTTTTTTCTACTTTTAAATAAGAAATTCTAATTCTATTGTTTCTTGTACATATTGTTTAATGCCAATGAACAGCAGATTCATTATAATGCATTAGTACTAGGTCAGTGAGTTTTCCCTGCCAATCTATACTCTTGCCTTTACACAAATATCCTCAAACACACAGTCTAAAACAACACTTCTAATCCCTGACACAATACAGATGAACTTGATTWCTCTAGGTTTAATTGAGACTGGAAATGGTATAAAAAAGCAATGGAAAATTGTTTTTTCATCTGACAACTAATAKAAACCAGCATAATTTTAGCTATCACACATAGCTGATTTATTGCTGATGTCATAGAAAAGTGTATATTTGTACTYACCCACTGATATATGATGTGTGCATCACTCTGATCCAGGATATGAACTAATGCAGAAATTCAATRAGATATGTGGAGCTTAGCAGAAGGAAAGGAACTCATCAGAGCCTGCATGTGATCAGTCAMCATCATGCAAATTTTATTTTAGTTGTATGCATACATTAGATGTCATCAAATGTACRTGTAAATATGCCCAACTTGGAAACCTGTTATAGTGTAGAATATAAAAACATAAAACAGATTCAATTGCAGCATCCTATTTCTGACAGCCTGATCCTAAAAAACCCTTAGGGCCTCAATGTGACTGAAGCTGGCAGTTTATATTTTAACCATAGATYTAAAAAACTGCATTTTTACATTATGACAATTTACACTAGAAAGTGAGAGATGGAATCAGCRGATGTCTGTGTTAAAGGATTATTTGGTGGAAAACATGATTTCCYGTGGGACTCAGCAAGGATGACAGAGATTTAAACTGGTCACAGTGAATTAAGATGGTAAGAATAGAACTGCAGTCGGGCTGCAAAATTTGGATCTGGTCTTGGATCTCAAACATTAGTAAATTCTGAGTAAATCTGTTCTGYACACCCAAAGTGGCAGCAAAAGCAGACCCAGCTGCCACCATGCAGATGGCACGGTGTGAGACTCTGCACCATCCCAGGAGCTGCAGAGATCTCATACACCAGAGTTTATGTGTTCTCCCCACAATGTTTGGACTACAGCATCCATAAGAGAACTAAAATGTCAATTCCTCAGTGTGTGACAAGTGTGGATTTACTTAGATGACTGGGAATGCACTCCAGTGATTGACTCATTCAAATTATGAGATCAGGGTGAGGACAGAGATCTTCAGCTGATGCAGAAATGTGTCTTTAGACAGATACAGACACAGGAGAATGTGAACACTGACATTTATGAGTGCTGAAGTTTTCCAGTCAAAAATGTAATTTCATGGAAATTCCACAGACTCTTGTACACCTATTGCTTGAACCTAATTTTAGAAATTACCATGCTTACATGTCTTTGCATTAGCAGCCTGGAAATGATCCTGCTTACTTATTCCAGAACACAGGACTTCATGTGGTGTAGTATATSCTCTGAGCACATTCCAATGAATTGTTGGGTCCTAATGGGAGCTACCTGAGAAATTTKAATCTTCAGACACTAACTGTAATGGCTTGGCAGCTTAAGCTTTGAAGATATCTGTAGCTAATGCCATATCCAACTGCTGTTTTTACTCTTCCAAGACAGGCATAATGAGTCCCACATAGTGTATGAAGGTCTTCCCCACCTTGGCATGAGTACCATCTGCTACAGCAGTACTCAGTTTATAAGCAGCTCTGTAGGTTGCTTAAATGGATTTTTATATACTCCAATGTCACAGTTTAAAGGTAAAACTTCTAGTTATTTAGCTCTGAAAGTAATATTTCCAGGTTGAAAAATGGAGTTGAGTGAATTTATGCAGTGGAAAGTCTGTATACAACGAGCAGCATCTCCAATAAAGCACAGACATTATGGCAATCAGCCCTGATTACATGCCTCCTCCACCATGGGATTTATGTGGATGTGAGAGCTGTCCTTCTCTTAKATTGTGTCTTCATGCTCGTTTAAGCACAGCAGCTCACATTAACTAAAGGGGGTTAACATGAGCCATCTTTCTTTTGAAGGGCAATTTGCTTTCAGAAGCTGCTTGGTTATCTCCATGCTGTGTTTTTCTCAGCTGGGCCAGGCTCAGCCTTTAAAGCCTTTTTCCATACAAGCTGAGCAGTGCAGCTGCCCCTCTCAGCACATTCTCTCATTAGCCACAGCCTGGGAGCTTTCCTCAGCTTCCCCCGCCGCACGGAAATCTCAGTTCCAGGACTGCTGCATCCCTGGGGACTCCTAGTGCCTTCACATTTTCTAAAACTTTCCATTCCCCAGTGAGGCTGTCTGGCATTGCAGGAGGTCTGTATTTCCCTTTATTCACTGTGGCTCAAAATACATCAGGAAGAGTACAGAGTTGACCAATGTGGGTTGAGAAATATCCTTTACAGTGTTGTTTGGGCCACAGACTTGTGCAACAATGATTCATGCAGGAAGATCACGTTATATCATTGTCTCTTGTCTATTTATGACGATAACACTCTGGAATGCCCTTTGCCCAGGATTTGCAGAAGATACTTTAATGGTTTGTCAGATATTAAAGACCATGATCTGAATATTATTTGCTGTAGTAATTGCATCTTATCAGAAGAAGAGTCTTTGAAGACTCCCTTTTTTGGCCTGTCATCATTATTCTGTGGTTATCATTTTAGCTACATTCGTTACTATGGATTTTTTTGGACTCAAATCAAGGATAGTCCCACACGTTTCTTTGAGAAAACCTTTCAAAATGCTCCATAGCTGCATCTCTCATTCATTTCTAGCAGCTAAAGCTGATGAAAAAAGAATACTGTASAGTATTTATATGGAATACAGAATATTAATGATTGACTTTTTAAAGCTGACTAATAGCACTGAAAGCCAGCCAATCTGATGACGAGGAAAGTATCTCTATCTGCATGTGGAGAAAGAAGAAAAATTAGTAAATTAAAAAATTAAAACCAAGAAATTAATATCGTACTGTGTACAAATATATAAGAATTTAATTATTTCACCCGAACAAATAATATTAAGCAAATAAGCTATTTTGATTTAACCTTTTAAATTTCATAAGTTAACTAGGAGTTGCTTAAAAACATAATTCTTATATTTTACACAAAATATTTTGATGAGTAATTCTAGAGAACTCTTGCAATGCACTGAAGCTTAACCTACCCATATTTGGAATACCAGTCCTCTTTTGACTTCAGTCATGGCAGGCATTTCACAGATGATCTTTATATAAATAGCTGAAAATAAAGGTTTTATATGGTTTCTACCTTGCTTTCCTCTTCTACCCTCTAAGCAGAAGTGGAGGACTAATCCTCTTCATCATGATGAACTGACTTAGTTTTAATGATTTCACTGTTTGGTTTCAAAAATGTCCAGACGTCCGAAACAAAGCAATGTGTGTCCTACACTGATGACTGACTTTAAACTCTACAGTGTAGCTCAAGTTGCCATGTAGCCACCTCTTAAAATCAGTGGGGCGAGGGAAGCACCTGCCAAGGGTGACTCTAGAAATCCTGAGGGAAGTGGGATGAGCCCATGTCAAGTACTCTTCACTTTTGGGGGCATACAGGGAGAGGAAGCCAGTTAAATTTTATGCAGTCCCATTTAGATTGGGTGATTCTTGCTTGCTGTATGTAATGAGTCTGTCATGTGTAATTTTCACAATGCAGAGAATTTTTGTTGCAGATCTGTTAGCACAGGGTGTCGAGGGTGTATCTATCACATCTACAGGAGACAAAAATGGCCTTGGCCTCTGGTCTGGAAAACTCTGAGCACTGCATTGCAAAGATGTAAGGAACCAGACACCAACACTGGGGCACTTTGTAGGTCACCATGTCCTTCAGTGCTTGCACGGTGGCATGGGAGTCCCACGGTCAGAGTATGTAAGGTCAAGCCAGTGTTGGACTCAAGTTTCTCCCTAAGTACTGAGTACTTTCATATTTAGACCTGAAAATGGTTCTCCAGGAGTACTACATGGTAAGTTTATTCCTTTGAAGTCCAAAGAAATTCTGAGAGAAAGTTAAATTTTTCTAACAGAAGTTGACAGGTAGGACTGTGCTATAATTTTTGTGCAATGCTTTCAGTTTTCCAAGCTGCAAAGGAGGCTTTGTCAGTTCGAATCTGTCTGATCCTGCTGGTCATACCTGTATCCACTATGAGTTTCTAAAGCAATTTTCCTGAGAAATGTCTAGAAAAAATGAAGTTCCACATTAACCCATGTATTCTAACCTAAGGATCACAAAGCCTTTCAAATGTATTGCCTGTAACGGGAATTATGTGGCTAAATCTCTCTGTAGTACTTCAAAAATAGATCCTTAGCAAAAATCTAACTCTTTCTCTGCTTCCAAGTGCAGGTGAATGACTTTGGAAAAAAAAAAAAAAAAGAAYCGAAGAAACCTTTACTTGGTAGCTAAACAAATCTTTGTGTACATTATGAAAAACTTGAAGTTATTAATTATTTTCTATCATTAGGCAATGCTGTTTGTCCTAGGAGTTGACTGAGAGCAGATGAGGGAAAAATATTTTTGCAAAAGTTACAGCCTGCTATGAGTRAAAAAAACCCACCAGAAATGTTTGTCTTAATTTTATTGACTTCAGTAATTACAGCTGCTACTCTAAGGTCTTATTTGAGCGTGCAAGTCTCTTTAGCTTTATCCATCATCAATGTGACCTTTCCTTAGGGTTCTCTGCACCCTTTGGAATTAACATACCCTTTTCTCCAGGTGTCACAAATCTGACATTGCTCTGCAATACTCTTTTATTATTTGCAGGCAGCTCTTGTGCTCATTTCGTTCCTTCTGCTGTCCCATTTCAGCACCCTCATTGGCCCTGAGCATCCCAGAATCTCTTGTGAGCAGTTACTGAGGGCTGGTAACACTGAGATGAAAGGCAAAGTTATTTTCAACTCATAAACTCTGATCATAATCCATAATATGATTCATTATTAAATTTCACCCTGACCATATAATTTTCAACAAAAATCTTATCACAACTGCTTATCTAACACATCATTTAAGAAAAATAAAATCAGGGAATGTAGCATCTGAAAATACGTGGTCACAGAGCAGAGCTAGGAGAGGGGGACTCATGGAGGGAAAGCTCATTTATAGGGATTAAATTTGTGTCAGCAGTAGATACCGTACTGTAATTACAGATGATATTAATAAAAGCATTAAGTGTTTTAAGTCACAGAGACCTTTGAAAAAATTGCTAGTAAACTAAAAAGCTGACCAAGGATCATCTCATGTTTTTGTCAGTGTTTTTTTCTACAGCCAGTTTCTCAAGTATCTCAGGGAAAGAGAGAGAGAAATGGTCCTGGAAACGCCCCTAGATACTTCAGGCATTTATTGCATGCTGAGGACAAGATAGAAAGAATTCAATCCTATGAGAGATGGAAACTTATCCCAGTGGACAACTAGCAACTTAACATGTAGTGTGAACCTATCTATCCCTGGATCAAATTTGGTTWTCTATGCCTGGATCTGTGTGTCTTTATTTGGAACCTAAATCAACAGGAACATCATTTAAGAAGAACAGACTTCCTTCAAACCAGGAGCTACTCCAGCCCTCTGGAGAAAGCAAACTCACTTGAAAATGGAACGTACTGCCAACAATACTGGAATCCTGTCAGAAATCCTGGTACAAGCTAGAAGCAAGTATTTCTAGTGTTTTGACTTTCTCTTATGAAGATAAGATTTCCAATTCATAACAATGTGTACAGCTGACAGACAAGCATTTCCTCAGCAACTTATACCTTGAAGCATGATGGACAGGAGAAAAAACTTCTTCTGAAGTGTTTCACCTGTGAAAATATGCAGGAATTGATTCATGATATTAGCTACTTGAACACTGATTTACACACGAAATTCTAGGCCTTTTGGAACAGGTCCATATTGTTCTTCTGCTGAGAACCCCCGAGCTGCATTCAGTGTTCCAGGTGGGGTCTCCCTCAGCAGAGCAGAGCAGAGCAGAGCAGAGGGGCAGAATCCCTCCCTTGCCCTGCTGCCCAAGCTGGTTTTGATGCAGCTCAGGATATCTGTGCTTTCCTGGGCTGCAGAGCACATGGCTGGGTCAAGCCCAACCTCTCATCCACCAACACCCCAAGTCCTTCTCCCCACAGCTCTTGATCCATTCTCCCCTCAGCCTTTGCTGATGCTTGGAATTGCCTCAGCCCAGGTTCACGACCTTCACTTGGGCTTCCTGAGCTTCCTGAGGTTTGCACAGCTCCACCTCTCAAGTACAAGCATCTATGAGATGCAACTGTACGACCTTAAGACGACACATCCAGCTCCCCAACACACACATATCACCATTTCTAATAAATTCTGTAGAGTTTCCTGCTGGGACTGGCAGAAAACAGCCCATAAATTACTTGCAAAAAAGATGAAAGCAAATTATAATTCGACCGTTTTTGTATAGAACATATTGCTTTATATAGAAATAGTTGGTTTATGGCTGTCTGAAACTAATTGTCTCATTCCATTCTCAATGATTTATTTATTAATAGTGCTGATTTTACTCATACACAGCTTGGAGTACACAAAACAGYTTTATATATAAAATTGATAAATACRTTTAATTTATTGATTTGCAAATGACAAATTTATTTGGTCTGAAAATTTTATTGGTTTGTAAGAACGAAATATTGATTTTTGCATGTAATATAAGTTTCCAATGTGCACTTAAGTAGAGGCAGCCGAACTGCTTATACTGCTTGGTGGATGCCTAACAAGCTTTTCAATCTTATCTTTATTCTGAGGGTTTCATAGCTAGGTCATAAAAAATGAGTTTGGGCTGCATCTTATTTTAAGGCAGCTGTGTATCTACTCCTTGACAACTCAGCTAAGAGTGCTTTTAAACACATTCACAAAACAGATTGGTCACTGTTAAGCTGTACATGTTTAAAGTGAATGCCCATTAATGTAACTGTAAATTAATTTCTTTCTATAATTTCTGCAAGTGACAGTTTGCCTTCTTCTGTGTTTTCTGTTAAAGAAAATAATGTGTTTATTGAAGAATAATGAGAAGTATTTTAATATTACTATATGCTTTGTAGACAAGCAACATGCTGGCTTACAGCTCATCCTGATGGTCCTGAAGACAGTGAGAGTATTTTCATAACTTGAAATTTTAATGAATTAATTCCTCTTAGCCCTGGGGCAGAGGAACATTAAAGCACAGCACAACAGTGTGCCCCAGTCTCAACACGGCAGCAGTGCAGTTCGCTGACTTGCACATTCCTGTTATTCCCACACACATTGTGCCRAGTGTCTAGAAAGAGAAAGGTAATGAGCTGAATTCACAGAGATTCTTTATATTTCTGTATAAAATACATATTAAAATGCTTACTTTGCATATTAAGGTTCTTACTTCCCACCAGAGTGTAGGAAGGATTTTGCTGGCATTATGCTTAGCTTTACCAGGAACAGGAAGATGTGGCCGGCTTCATTTATTCAAAAATTGTATTCCAGCCAAAGCAAGGGAGGTGTTTTGATTTTGATTTGGTTTTTTTCACCTGCTTGTATCAAGATTTGTTCAGCAACAAACAGGTGGGATCTGATCTCAAATAGAAGCCTACTAGAATTAAGAGTGATGTCATAGATATTAATTTGCAGGGGATTTCCTTCAGACACACACACACTTTATATGTTTGTCTCCTTTGGAATTTTGTTTTTGTTATGAAACARCTAGAAGAAGAAACACAATTAAATGGAATTAGGTACACCGTGTCAATTATGTCTGTTGATTTGCTGTGTTTTCAAGACTTTATGGAATGCCTGAGTCATGACATGTCACTGCATGGTGGAATAATTTGGTCCCAGAGACTGATCAAGGTATTTCCAGCTATGCAGATAGATGGGAGAGAATATAATGTGTCACATCACACCTCAAAAAACAGAGTTTTATCTACTACATCACCCATGCAGACACTTGTTTTTACTTTGCTTCAATCTTTGTGCTCACCTGGAGATACCACACTTTTGAAACTGTCCAATGATGGTATAAATAACTTTACAAATAGTACAGCAGCAGTTGTGGGTCCCATGGAACTGAGCACCTACATGGCCAAACCCAGAGCCTTGTGCCAGAAACCTCACAATGTAAATGAAAGGTAGGTGGAAAAGGATGCAATAAACAAACTGGAAAAATAGGGGGTAATTGGAAAAACATGGGATAAAGTGATACTGATCATGACTATTTGAAGTTTGAAAGAATGATTAAAGAGTAAATAAATGACACATTTGTAGATCCTACTATTAGATTCTTTACCAAAGGACCTACTATACAGAACTAGGAATCACAGTTCAGAGACACTACTTGGGGAACCTGACAAGTGAGTTATAAGTGTGATTGTAAATAAACTCATTAGTGCATAAAAATATCCAGAAGGATGTTGGTTCATTAAAAGTACCTGGAAAAACCACATAGATAGAATATTTTTTGTAAGGAATATTTATTTTCAGTTCCATTTAAACAACCCACTTTTGTAACACATACTAAAATCTTTAGGAAACATTCTAAGAAATTTCAGGATTATAACCACAGGAATGAATTAAATGTATTTCAGTTCTGCAGATTAAAATACAGAATATGTTCGCATCATTCTGCATTTTATTAGGTTGCTGCATTTTGGTATGCTTTACATTAAAAATACATGACTGACAATCTTTATACCAGTAAGCCTTTTTATTGAAAAAAAATATTATTGCATTAAACTACATTCCCAGGGATTCCTTGAATAAGCTAAAAAAAAAGTCGCGTTGCATGTACAATAGTGCAATTCACTTAGCTACTGTATAATATAAAACACTTTATACAGAGAATACAAAACAAAATTACTAGTTTACATATTATACTAGCCAGAGTATTATCCAGTTTTAAATATAAACTTGACACTTTTAAAATCAATCTGATCAAATGGCATTTTTTTATGCAAATCTGCACAACAAATATACATGTTGACTGTATTCCAGAAGTGCATCAGATACAAAAAAAAAGCCCCAAACAACAACAAYAAAAAATTTATTATGGTGTGACTCAGGAAAGTTTTTTTTATTGGAATTTTAAGGTGTGGGTGACCTGTTTCCTTGGATTATGTATCCCGACTATATGATCGCACTAAAATGAATTGTTAACTTGGTGTGTATATACCACTGCCATGAGGATACTGTAACTCTTTTAAAAATCTCTTTGAATAAAATCAAAATTGTAGCATGGCTCCATTCATCAGGCTCAATAATGCTTCTAATAATTCGAATGATGCATATTTAGAATACATTACTGATGGAAAACAAAGATGGCAGCAATTAGAGAAAATATATAATTTCAGCTACGCCGATGTCTTCATTACATTTCTCCAAGAAAATCCTTTCTGTGCACTAAGAACAGTATTGGACATTGCCTTTATTTGGTAGTCAATGATTACTGTTTTTCTGTTGTGCTGTTTCTGTTCTTAATCTCTCTTTTCCCCCCCCATTAAAATATCTCAAAATCCTAATTTCCATTGTTCCAAGAATTAAATTTAATCTTAATTATCAATTTATTTGCCTTACCGTGTTGACATGTACAATGTTGCATGGAAATCCTATGATTTTATTTCTTCTAGAATCCCACTCTATGGTGCATTCCTTAAGGGAGGGAAACAAATACATCTATTTTCCATAAATGACCTATGTTGTGGAATATGGTTAAGTTTGATTTCATCAGGTTTCATGCCACAGAAATTTCTGCAATATTAACATTATCTGTAAGAAGTGAGGATACAAAATATGCACACACATTAAAGATGGGATTAGCCCCTCATTCCTTCATTCCTTCAGTTCCACATTTTTCTTTTGGTGTTGTCTACTTAGGATACAAATGAACCCTTATACACAATGAGAACAGCTGGGTTCCCTTCAATAGGGATGAAACTGGGCCCATAAATTTAAAAGCTTGTGGAGCTGCAAATGCATTTTTTATGTTGGAATTATCCCTGAACTGCTGGTGATGGCTTCGCAGCCCAGTCAGCCCCTTCTACGGCACAGCTTGACCTGCAACTGAAGATATCCAATTCCAAATGTTTCTTACAGTGTTATGACTTATGTTTCCAAGTGGTCCACTGAGTGAGTGATCTCCATCCAAATAAATAATAAATTTCAGAGGCGTTAAGTCACAGTTAGTCAAATATGTTTGAGACCCAGAAAATAAAGTATTGGAAGTACAGAAACTATATGTAAATTCAGGTCTTATGTTGGGAAGATTTTCAGCCAAAATTGAAAGGATGAATTGTTAAATTGAGGAAATATTTAACTTTGCATCTTCACCAAACAAATTTTTTGGATTGCTAAATTCGGAAACAATAATTTCAATTAAATAATTTCTCTACAATTTGAATGAGAAAAATAAGCATAATTCATATGCTACTTGCATACAGATAAGTAACAGCAAAATGGCTTGAACCTTTTTTATTACTGAGATTAAAAAAATAAGATGGGAATCAAAGCAAAAGCTATTTAGGATGTTGGTGTTACCAACCTTTTATAACACCAAGATGTTTTGCTTCTGCATAGTCTCCACAATTTTTTTTCAGATGTTTTTTGTTCAATGGCTAAAACATCAAGTATTCAAAGCTACTTTGAAAATACAAAACTAGCAGTCACAATTTGTAAAGTAATTGGAAAAGTCTGGCATATTACCAGTTTATACTGAAGAAGCTGCTTTTAGAAATTAAAATAATTCCCTTTTATTGCAATGGATCAATGTATTTTGATTAAAACCAAGAAAATTGATCCTGCTGTGTTTTAAAGACACAACTTATTTGCAATTAGATTTTTCAGCTTCTTCAAGTAGCTGAATACAGTGGAATAAAATTCCTCCAAAAGTTTCTTAATGTGTTTTATATTGATTCTGAAATATGCATTTTGTGCACTACTTTATTGCAAATGAATTGAAATTATTTCAAATGTTTTTAATCCAAACAAACAGGTACTGTCTGTTGGATACTTCATGGTCCAATTTTATTGGGAAGCATGCCTGCAGTCTAACCACAATTATGAACTTAATTTCATGCTAAATATCCTGTGTTGTTAGAAACATTATAAAAATAGTCAAATTATGTCATTCAGAGAGATGCTGAAGCCTTCACCTATTTCCAGATACACAGTTATTACAAACAATTTCAACCACACATTACTCTGAAGGTCGGATGCATGCATTCAAACACTGTGGATTCAGAATTTCAATTTGTTTGTTGAGAGTTTGGGAAGCCATGCGAGAATCTTGGCATATTTGTTTAGATTCAATATACTTTAAAATGCTGAGTACTGTGACACGTTTTTCTCTGAGTCTCAACCTCTAGAGCCAGTTTTTGAAGAGCTGATCAGATTTAACTTTTACATTTTTATGAATACCAGCATGATTTTATAGGACCAGCCAATTCTTTCTGGTTTTTGTAAAAGGGATGAAAGATATTTACATATTCTTTGGGAAAGACTCTTCCACACATCAGAACTCTGTTTGGTGGGAAAAAAAAGTGTTGCACTTTTGGCCAAGGACCTCTGAGGTTTTAAGCCAGCACTGGCTGCTTGACAGTTCTGGGCTGCTGTGGCTCACCTTGACAAACYCTACGATACAGCCATACACAGGTGATGCCAGAGAGCTTGGCTTTTTGGTGAGCCTTCTTGGGTGCTCAGAGACAAAAGCAGCAGCCTGCCTGTGCCAGCAGAGAGGTCTCTATGCTAAGGGAATATTTTGTTATGTACCGCTACCTGACTGCAGTCCCTTTACATTGTCCAAGTAATAGAAACAGGGATGAAATCACTAAAGTGAAAGATGTTGTTGTGATCCTCTTCTAGTGCTAACTCACCAGCCCTCCCTCTGAGCCTCCCCACTTTACTTTGCYCAGGAGACAGCCCCAGGGTTTGGTGCTCCCGGATACCTTACTCAGTCATAAATACCTTAACCCAACCAGGCACTCTTTCGTATACACACTCAGAAAATCAAACCTTTGAGGTGTGTCAAGGTTTCTCCAACTTAAATTGTGCTACTTTAAATCCCCCATCAGTGCTTATATTGGTCCCATTCTGCCTGGGTGCTGTGGTCCCATTCCTACTGACAGTCATAGACGTCACTTCAGGCTATTCTTTTAAAACATTCTGTAGAATGACACTGGCCACCCATCCCTCCTGTGATAGAATCACTAAAGGCTTTAAAAGAGCTTTTCCTCAGTGATACAAGGATAAAATCAACATTCATATGCTGTCAGCCAGATTGTGGACTTTGAAATCTTTGCTGTTGTGCTCTCAGCAAAACAGATTTCCCCTCAGACATGTGGTTGAATGCTGAATGCTTTATTTTATTTAAATTTGGGCTTGGAGCCATGGTGAAGTCATTTGGGCTAGTTTAAGTAGCTAGAAACACTGAAAACTTCTTTTGTTGTAGGTAACTGTTGGGTCTGGATAGAACAAGAATAGTGATGGGGCTCTTGTCCTTGGAATAAGGGATGAACCAAGTGATTTGGGTGTAGAGCAGAGGGTGTGGCTGCGTTCAGGTGTGGTGCAAACAGGGCTGGGATATACGCGGTGTGCGGCAGGGCAGGGAAAGCCAGTGGGGAAGGGAGGGGAGCTGCAGAAACCAAGTGCAGAGGGTGTCCTGTCAACAAAGCAGGGTGGGTGGGAATGAGGGCTGGAGCCAAAGGGGAAAGTGATATGGGGGCAAAATGTGCCTGAGAGAGGGGATGGAGGGGTGCCAGGGAGACGTGGGGATGCACAGAGGCMGAGACAGCGAAGCGCTGCAGCAGCGTGTGGTGGATGGTGGTGACAGTGGCCTGCTGCTGAACAGGGAGGGCAGGAACTGCTGGTGTCGCAGAGAAGGCAGCTGGTCCTGGGGCAGGCAAAACTTTCAGATGTTTTGCCAGAAGCTGTTTCTGCAYGTGCTGCTGGGCTTGCAGCTGCAGCAACCTGTATTTGTCTACTTCTTCTGGGGTAAATGTGATAGGCTGCTGTGTTAAAGGAGGGGAGGTGGATTTGCTGTACACTTCTAGGTCATTTACTGTGTCACCATACTTCTGCATAGCATTGTCACAAAAAGAGTCTGAACTGCCTTCTGCACGGTTCAGGTCCATGTTTACATCATGTAGTTCTTCTTTGGTCTCTGTTGAATTAGCAACAACAGAATATCTATTAGAGGGAAAAGCACCAGGGAAATCATTTGGTACTGGATCACAGCTTTGTATAAAGGGCTGCACTTCACTAATGAAGAGATTGGATTGTTCCTTTATTGCCGTGTTCCTTTTTATGCTTGGGCTCTGATAGCCTGTTTCAATTTGAATTATGTCTTTAAGAACACAATGATCATAATCAGTTCCAGGTGAAARAGTAACATTACTTATCTCTGATGTTTCAGAGCTGTTTTTCTTCACACTGTTTTCCAACGAACTGATTTCATTATGTCCCGTGTCATTTCTACCTCTGCTTAACACTTTCTCTCGCAAAGGTAACATTGCAATGTCATCTACTGATGATGAAAACTGAAGAGCAAAGYGACTTTGTGAGTGATCCTTTAATTCTACCCCACTACTGTTTGAAAATCTCTCTGAACCATGCATTTGTTCCTGGGTTYTCTTAGACTGCACTCTTTCTAAAAGTAACTTGGCTGTCATTGACTTTCTTTTTCCACATATGTCTTTTGCCAGTTTTTCAGACGAGCAGGTGACAAAGTTTTTAGACTGACTATTCACATTCAGAGAATTGTAACGTGCAGTTTCATCTTTTCCTGGTTCAGCGTTAGAACCTTTCTCAGCATCCTCTTTTGTTTTGTTGTCACTGTTGTCAGTATCTTTTGAGAAGGATCCTGAACTGCTCCCTCTTGATATTCTGCTGCTGGATGATCTTTCACTGCTTCTTGAATCACTGGTGGAACCACTTTTGGGTCTGTGGTAACTTCTACTCCTACTATGCGCTTTGCAAAAGTGCTGATGTCTACATCTGCTGTTTTTCGATCTGTCTCTATTTTGAAGAACTTTATGTCTTGAACATTTTYGATATTTAATTGTGCCCCTGTGACTACAGTTTCGAGTTCTGTGACTTCTACTTTGACAAAGATAATCCTCATCTGTATCATCTGAAGTGAAAATACACTTGTGCTTTCTGTGTTTACATTTGTGCCTTTCATCTGTCTTGTTTTTCCTTTTGCAACAACAAAGCAAATGATTTCTGCTGTGATTGTTTGATGTGGGACTCAGGCAGCTCAAGTAGCTGCTCGTACTGCTAACTGAAGTGTCAGAATAGCTGGAATGTCTGCCAGAYGAGGACTTTAGAGGAGATGAGAATCTCCAGCATCTCGTGTAACTTTCACATCCTTCATTATCTGAATACCTGCTGTTTGAACTGGATTTACAGCTATAGAAACTTCCACTAGAATCTTTTCCACTGTCACTTATGTCACTGCTGCAGCTGACCACATCTTGAAGAGATCTGCAGTCATTCTGGTTTTCATATTTTTCTTCAGAATCAATTAAATTACATTTTGCAGATTTGGATTTTTTAATCCTAGACATAAAAGCAGAAAAAGAAATGCTTTCATTTCTAATGCTCTGTTTTTTTCTTTCACAGCTATGGAAATGATGCTTTAAAGGTCTTCTCAGTGTTGTTGTATAAAGACCTTTTTCTGTCACATAATCCTTYTGTGAGACATCAAGGTAAGCAGGCACTTTGGGTATATTTTCATTCAAATAATCTGTAATGCATTTCTGACCATTTTCATTCATTTCTTTCYCTTTGTCTGACTCAGCTTTTTGCTTGGCCTTTCTTGGGTTTAGGGAACCTTTCATCTTCTTTGGTTTCAACAACTGATTATCTTGTTCATTTGACATTTGCTTGTGTTTTATTAAACCTGAGGGTTCATTTTCATCTGCAGTCTTATTTTTAGAGAGCTCTTTAGAGCTTCCTTTGTTTGTTTCATGCTGTTTACCATCTCTGTGATTTAAAGAGAGTCTGAAATCGAAATACAATGGATTACAACCATATGAAATACARGGTTCAGTTTTTGTAAACAAAAGTAATTCTGTGGGCCACTGCAGAGCAGTGGTGCCATCTTTGCTCACTACGTGGAGGAAGGGCAATGCCTGAGGCTTAACTTCTCTAACCATGTTCTCCTTTGGAAATGTTTCCATATTTCTATTTGTGGTTTCTGAAATTTCCAAAGATCTTTCTTTTTTTGCTGCTCCAGGACTGTCATTAATGCTGCTTGAAGAGGTCAGCTCAGGTGCTGGCTGTTGTGGGAGCTCAGATAACTGGTTGGACAGGTGGGCATTGCTGTGYTTATTGGTGTTCAGCTGTGGACAAAAATTGCTAGCTTGGCATGAAGATGAAATGGGAGTTTCTAAGAATTGCTCAGATTCATTCAGTTTGCTCTCTTGCCCTGTTTCTCTCAGTGAACCAGAAAAATTCAAATTTGAAAGCTGTGTTTTGACTTTAGAAAATGAAGTATTAGCACTGAATTTTTCTTCTGATTCCCTATCACTGCTTTTATCATTTTCCTTGAGCATTTTAAGTTTTGTGGCTGCATGACTTGAKGCACTGTTATCCAAATCCATTTGGTCTTGAGTAACAGGTGACACTTTATCCAAACTYGCTCTCAGGTGTTCCTCCAAAAGTGTGACAGAATGACAGCCCTCAATAGTTTGCTTTTTTTTATGGTTGGGGGATTCACTACAATCATTTCCTTCTTCAGAGTTCTCACTGAAGACTGATGCCGAGGACTCCAGCTTCAAAGGGACCTTTTTAGAGAAYGAGAAAGAYACTCCRGCCCTTTGGGAGGTTTKGGCRCTCTCTGGGAACRTTTGTGGGATGTGATTTCCAAGTGYRTGGTGTCTTTCAGYAGGGGGRTGGTGCCTGCTTATAATGAGCTGCTGTTTCTCCAGGAAGCTTCTGGAGAAACCTTGTCCTTCACTCGAGATGGTTCTTGGCGAACTCGCTGCGAACTTGCYGCCCTTGTAGAGGAAAATGCCATCTGGTGATTGTGGCTTTTCCAGGACTAATCGGGGGGCTTTAAGCAATGGTCCACTCCCTGTGATACTTTAAGGTAATAAAAAAAAAAAAAAAAAAAAAAAAAAAACCCACAAAAAAAAGAGAAAAAGAGAGCTGTATTAAGTAACCAAGTCATGAAAGAGCTTGTGTTTGACAATTTCTGCCTGGTGAAAGAGGGGTTCACTCGTGTTTTTAAGAGGGAAAGTTAAGTTTCAACAGAGTAAATGTGCAGTTTATCATCAGCTTCTATATGGGCAAGACAGTCTTTACACATGGAAAATTATATATTTTAGTGTCAGCACACAAATGCTTTTTTTCAGAGTTTTGCCATGTACAACCAGAACAAATATTGGTTTTACTCCRAAGTTGTATTTAGAGGGGATGAATGTGTTTGACTTTTTAAAGAGTAGATTCTTATTTTATATTTAAGTTATTCCACAATAAATGACTTTGCAAAGTATTTTKAGAGATATTTGTACTAAAACTGGGAGCAAACATTGGTGGGGAAAAAGGACAAAAGGTGGATATCTATCAATTAATCACAACTTCACTGGTCTCATTATCAAACATGATTTCACTTTGCCACATTTTCTGTATTTTACTTTCATTAATTACATTATTGCTTTTTTCAAAATAGCTCAGATTTTAAATTTGATTTTGTTTTCTTGTAATTAAAAAGGTCACCTAATATAGGGCCTTAAGAAAAATAACAAATCATTGATTTCTTGAAATAGATAGTTAACTGAGACTGAAATTACTGTTGTCATTTTCTGTTAGAGATATCACATATATAACTCCCATAACAGGGTTTTTCCAAGATATATTTTAAACATATATTTCATTAGACTAATTACCTACACTTGCTATCAATGCAGTACACTAACAAGAAAAAAATTGGAACCAGATTAAATAAAGTTCGATAAAAAAATAGAAAGTATTTTAATTGAATGTAAATAAATTAAAACTGCTAGGTCTGCATATCAGCTATCTATAATTGGCAATCATGTTTTAGAAATGCTATAAAAATACAATGATCTTCAGTGATGGGACAGACAGAAAGACTCCCTAGAATAGGGTCAACTCATAGTATGAGAATATGCACACGTTTCAGAGAATTTATTTGCATTTGCCAGAAATTTGGCATCAGRAGATACAGATTAATCCCTATTTGTACAAGAAATTATCTCTTTATATGTCTTCTGTTGGAGAAGGCATATAAAGAGATTCATTTCAAAGTCTTCTTGGAACAGCAAAACAAAAATTTCTGTGCACAAGACTGACAATAATTTTGTTGTCAAATTGTTGAAAAGAGCTGTGTTGGAACCTGAGAKACAATACTCAGGGATGGTAACAATTGCACCTGTTGAAGATTTCTGCTTACAAAGGCTGGCCTTCTGTGTTTCCTGAGAAAGTGGGAAAGCCACCCTTCTGCCAAAATCATGGCTCTCAGCCTCCCCTGAGCCTGTTAATTATTACAGAGAGGAATAGCAAGCTCTGTCTTTCCACATTCTTTGTGAAATGTTATGGACTTCTGGCTCTTTCTAAAAGCAAACYTGCTCTTTTCCTCCCAGTCTCATTCTGGCTTTCCTATTATCACCAACATTATCGGTCTATCTGAGACTCCATCTTCAAGTGCGTGGGCACAAAGGAAGCTTCCCACAGGCAGTTACATTTGTTTCAGCAGATTTGTATGAAAATGGAGTMGTAATCATAAAAGTGATATATTAGCACTAAACTGTTATATTTCAGCAGATTGCTCAAAAGCAATTACATAGGCCAAAATGAGTTTGTAATAAACTCTGAATGCTATTATTTCCAGGGTACAGTAGTCTTGAGATGAATTTAAAAGAATGCCAGTTTATTTATCTGATTAACTCATTGTGCTCATAGATTAATATAAACAATTGGTCTGATGGCAATCTATTCTACTGAAGCATTCAGTTTCATTAAACAAAGACTTCTCAAATTTACAGGTTTATTAGCACAATATTTGTCCTGCATCTAGATATTCATCTAATACCATAGAGCTAACGGTATTAGACAAACTTAATTCAGTTAATGACTTTTTTTTTTCATTCAAATAATGATTATTCTACAGAGAAACTGTGAGAACAATCCCASTACCCTAAAAGTAGTAAAACTTAATCACAAAGGGTTTATCCTTYCCCATTAACTTGCAATCAAATGTTAAGAAAGTCATACTAATCTCTTCATGTCAGTTTGGATAAGGTAAAATGGTGTTATATAAGTGTCTTCAAAGCACTGTTTGGAAGACATGAGAATAACCATCTAGAGGACAGAAAATAAACTTTCAAACAGTGTGTAATTAAGTCAGGGGTTTTCAATTTATGGTGTGCTGAGCAGGAACATTTGGAGTTGAAGACAGCTGAAAACAGGTTACAGTATAGACAATCTCTGTACATTACACTGTGTAGGTGTAAAATTATTAATATTTCTGAGAGGGAGGAAACAGGCCATCAAAACCTAATATGAATTTTAAAAACTTGCCATTCTGACTGCTTCCGTAACTCTGCAAGCTGGTGGAGTCGCTTGAGTGCTTTTTCCTGTTTCTTCTCATCTTTCCATGACTTTGAAGCCACATTTCTAGCAAATTCCCTTTGTTTTAAATCTTTCAATCTCTGTGTGAAAAGAATATAAGCAGAAGAGATTAGATAKGTACACAGAAGATATAGTTGCTTTTTCTCAATTTATTCACTTTTTATGAAGTTAATATGTATACGAAGAGTAAAATCATACTTAAAATACTATAATAGTGAAAAGAGATTGAAAATGCTATTTTTTTCATAGCAAAACAACATACTTTGGGCCTCTGCTATTTAGATGATATATACCTACATRTGAATGATAGCTTTTTTAGTTTCCTATGAATACACAAATATTCTGTTGTGTATAAATACAGAAACAAAACTAGAATCCATTTAATTAGGTCAACATTTTCCTATTTAATTCATCCTGTTGAAATGTAATCCACAGGCATATACTGGAATAATTTTGGGTTCCTATGTGTAACATATTTTATAGCTCTCTACTTGCACATATATGCATGAAGGTGCATGGGCTTCTCTATTGGTTCTGTAGCTTTTTCAGGGGATGTTATTTTCTCAAAGGAAAGAACCACTGACTGAAATATTTGATCAGGACACTTTTTTATAGYTATGGTCACAACTTTTTTTATCTCCTCACACATCTATAAATCAGGTAATTACTGCTGGACAGAGAAAAGTTCTTTGTCTTTATTACATTTTTATTGCCTCATTTTGCACTACCAATAACATAAGGAAAGTGAAGGAGAAGAGGCAAACTAGAAAGTGTCAGCAGCATCCTCTGCAAAAACAGTTGTCTCTGAATTCACTGTGCTCACTAGGAGCCAGCAAACCATACCTAAACCTACAACTTCCCAGTTCAGATCCATGCTTCCATACTCCATGGCAGAAATGCCTTCCTCCCTTCCCCATTTTTGCAATGCCATGGTGTTTGGGGAAGAAATGTTTGCAAGCTGAGAGGGAGCTCTGGTGTATTCACTCAGATGCCCCAACTGGAAGCTTTGAGGACCAGAAACGAGAACTGAACTGCTGAGTTCTTTTGCTCCTTGGTCCAAAGGTGGCCCTGTGCTCATCTGTGCAATTTAGAACTGCAGTGTCAACACCAGAAAATGCTAAATTTTCCATGGAGCAGTTCTTGGAAAGCAGATTTGRAGAAAGATTTTGATATCACAGTCATTTTTAASCGCWGCTCATCTTTCAGCATCTATGCCTWCTTGACTCTCCACCAGAACCTAAAGAACAACATCCCAATTACTGCCAGCATCTCCTACTGCTGTTTCTCTCCAGCATGGCCAAAAGGTCAATGTGCATCAGCAGGATAAAATGAAGGCTGGCCACGCAGTGTAGCAGCAAATATTGCTCTGTGCAGCTCAGCTATGGGCAGCAGTCTGGCCACGTTACAGAGCTGTACACTGCCAAACATGCACCAACTTCTGAGAAACAGGGCTGGAGGCAGAATCCTCAGCTTGTAGAGGTTAAAAAAATTACAAATGCATGACAGAACTGCTTTCTGGAGAGAATCTTACTTTTGCCAACAGATAAGACAAAGCGAATATGTGAAAAGCACCATCTAAAGAGATGAAAGCTTCTTTTTTGTCCATCTAAGATGAAAGAATGCAGTTAGTGGCAATGACACAATGTGACAGAGAGGCATGGAGAAACACTTGGTGGMAACAGACCATGCAAAGTCTGATTTGGGTCTGTGAAGAGTGCTGGAAAGCTGTAGCCAGCATCTCTCACCGCTGTCATGTCAGCTGTCCTTCAAGTGTGGGATTTTTTAAAAAGTCAGATAACATCTGTGAGAGAAAAACAAATGCTGGGAGACTAAGAGCAGAAGTTTCTTGTTTGCTCTTTTGGACCCCAAGACATATACTTCTGAGCACTGATCTGGAGCCACAAATCAGCTGCTCAGGGAGCTTAAGCTCTCAGCCACCCTGGTACTTCTGCACAGAAAGTCTGTTTGATGAGGATGAGAAAGCAGAATATCACTCAAGGAGCTGGTGCACCACAAAGCAGCAGAAATCACCGTGCTGCCTAGTGCCTGATGAAAGTTTAGCCATTTCATCAGAACTATCTACAGCCTGTCAAATCTGTGTTTCTCTGCAAGGTTTTTATTTACTCCAACATCCASTAGATCATTGATCTAGACTCTGAGRCAGGACAGCAGGAAAGTCCTTTTTAAAGCTCTCAGGCTCCAGATTAAAAAGAAATGCTTGCTCTGCTGTAAGTTTACCTGTCCCTTTATGGGCCCTCTCTCACTCTTCATTTGTCCCTTGCCAGGCTGGTCACCCAGAATTCCATTCCCTCAATCTTATTTTTTGCAATTTATAGTAAAATGSATGAATATGTAAGACAATGTTACTTTTGGTTCAAGAAAGAAGCTTTTCCAATAATGTATTAAAGCCAAAACTGAAAAAGAAATCAGAGAATCTTCCCAGAACAAATACAGATGTTCTGTCACCTAGGTAATGGAGCGATATTTACAAGAGTGTAGAGATATTTAAGCCATAAAGATCCTATTTTCCACAGAAAAACACAGGTAGTCTTGAGCCTTATTAACATGTCCAATGTGAAGAAAGGGCGAAGAAATACATTTGAGAAATGCCCTTTAGGGYGGCTTGCTGTGTTTTAGCTGTCACYGTGAGCTGTTCAGCRTCACACATAAAGCATTCATGAGGAAAAACAGAAACAGTTTCTACCTGTCAAGGAAACAAAGAGCAGTGTGAAACCGAGAACTGCGGAGCACAGTACTGCAAAGCAATGCCATTTCATTTCTTTGACAGTTAGGATGATAATCAAAAAAGCAAATGGACCAACACTAAGAATAGGAGTTCTAGCAGTATTTTTTGCTCTCTAATGGCATGCAGCATGTGTCAGAGAAGTAGAGAAGAGAGAAAGAAATGTAGGCAAGCATAGCAGAGAACTCATCAACTGGAGCTGAAATCCAAGAAATCAAAAGCATCTACAGCCTGAGAAAGGGCTCTCCCTGCACATCCCCTCAGCAAAACAAAACAAAGCTGCACTGCCAGAGCTCTAGTTAGGAATCATAATGGAATTTGTCAGCTATGTTGGATATATCGTGGGACTGCCTGCTGAACCTGCAAAGCCCTGTTTTTCTTCACTAATTACCTGTGCCAGACTTCTGACAAGCACACAGATATTTTCTGCAGGTGGGGTACAAGACCATGCAATTGAGCAGGTACCAGAATGACAACCCCAAGCTCAGCAGGCATGCTTGAAAATTAACATTCCTTTGCACAGCAATTGYGTTTTTCACGTAATTAGGTACTTAACTGGGCATCCAACTACAGGCACATATAATAAAATGTGATTTATTTAATAGCTTTCTTGCATTCTGTCCTTCACCTGCTACAAATATAGTTGTAATGGATTTATATTTCTTTTGTAGGCTCATATTCTATTCTTTCTATGTTTTTTTGTACATGTGTGTGTAGACATTTCCACATCTAAAACTAACCCATCCCTTTTTTATAAACACACACAGGGAGTATTAGAAGACTACAAAATAATATTCATTGTCATGGAAATATTTACTTGTAGAACAGCTCTGAGTGTCATTGGCTCTTCTGTCTAAGACAAAAACTTGCTGAATCTATGTTTTTCCTCCTGGAACTCTGGTATGAATCATGAGGAGATTTAAATTAGTTAATGAAGCTGTATCTTCACTACCTCCTTTTGCTAGACATGAAATAACAGTTGTCAAATACCTGTAATTTAGCAATTTTTCCCCATTCTTAGTGTCTGGGATTTTGTGTTTTGTTCTCTTTTAATTCTCACTTCATTTGGACCAGTAGTTGCTTTCCATTGACCTGTGATCATCTGAAGAATACTCACTGCTGGCTGCATTTGGGGTACTGAGTTTATTTTCTGTCCAGAGTTATGATCCTGATTTTTACTTTTCCCTATGCAGGTAAATGTTTATCTGGATTGCTATTCATCTGATCAACTTTAGACACCTCTCTTCACAACCACAGGAAAGAAATAAGCACTTTAGGGACCTAATCACCTCCTTTTAAAGCAGCTGTCTAAAACAAGAGGGATAAAGTGAAATGTAAAATTACCTCTTTCTTTTCATTGTGTACAGAGGGTATTAAAGGTGTCTATTTCAATTATTAAAGGGTGTTCCTCTAAGGAGGAGACACAGCTGACAGCCCACAGCTGAGGTKCCTTTACACCAAAGCACACAGCATAAGCAACAAACGAGGAGTGGAACCCGCTGTGCTGCCAGAAAGTTGGGACCTAATTGCCATCACTGCAACCTGGTGCAAGGAAACAAGGGTTTAGTCAATAGGCCCACTGAGGAATTGCTTTTTCGGATAAGGGAGCAGAACCAGGCTGGCAGATCTTTAAGGATGTTTTCTATAGAGCACTCGATCCCTTGGTACGAGAGGAAAGGAGACTGGCATGGCTGAGTCGAGACTTGCTGGTGAAATGAAGAGGCAAGAAGGAGRTGCAAAGGTGGTGAAAGCAGGGACRGRWGTCCTGGGAAGAGCATTGTGATGCTGTTCAGTTGTGTAAGGATTGGTCAGGAAGGCCAAGGTGCAGCTGGAGCTGATCTTGGCAAGGGATGAAAAGCATAATAGGAAGAGGAGGAATGACAGATGAAAAAAAAAGAAAGATACTGCCACATAAAGAAAGCAAACCAGAGGGGTGAACTCGTAACAACAAATGAGAAGACTGAGCTACTCAACTATTGTTTTGCCTCATTCTTAACTGGCAAGTCTCARTTTGAGGACTATAGGGGTGCAGTACTGGGAGGTGACATTATTTCTCCTTTTCAATATTCTGCCAGGGTCCATGTCACTGTATTGATTTAACAGGGGTTCTCAGTGTTAACTGCTTCAGATTCTTGGATGAGGAACTCTTGCTGCAAATCCTCATCTTGTTTACAGTAGTGTAACTGTATTGATTGCAAATAGAAGGAATCTTTGGGAAAAAAATATTTCCTATGTATTAAGTTGGAAAATGTCATTTTTGTATAATTTTTTTTTCCATTTTATTTAGAATATTTTTGTTCTGGAATATAATTCACAGTGCATCCTCCAAAATACTCACCATCTTGTATGCATTTCAGCCCTGGGTAAAAATGTATATATCACAATAGGTATATGTCTCCTGTCATATTTAGAGAGACCTCTTTGAATGGAAGTCCTTGAATTAATGTGAATGTTTTAGTGCCTGATTTGCTTTAAAGATTTATTTTCCACTCAGCAAAAAAGCTCCTTAATTAAGTTCTAACCAAATTAACCATAGAAGGTTTGAAGAAAAAAAAAGAATGCTAATTTCAGTAATTATTCTCTTGCCTGTAACCTTAACATTGGAACCAAATGCATTATTTGTAAAATTTTTCACACTGCAAACCATCAAATGAGAATGGTAGTCACTAGAGACCATAATTAAACTTCATGTCTAAAGCTTTCAGTATTAGCTTGCTAAGTGAAAGTGAGAAAACAGCAATGAAGGAATTTGCCTTTGCTATGGTAARTAAGATCCTAAAAACAAATTGGAAAAGCTATTATAAACAGGAATTAACAATGATATATGAAGCTCAAAAACCAGCTAATAAAATTTTCGTTTATTTTACCTATAAATARCTACAGATCACTTTGAATTGTGTGCAAGTAATTATTTGTTAGAGTAGTAGTGGAAGTGAATGAGATAACAAAAAGAAAACATTCTGGTTTGATTGGATTAGGGAATGAGATGATAGCAGGAGGGAGGAAAAGTCAGTCCTCAGACACGCCCTAGAGAATCCATCTATCAGTAAATGAGATGCTGATCATGGATCTAACCTGAAGAATAAATTACAGATGGCCCTTTGGAGGGCTTCTTTTTTCATGTCTTCAGAGAAATTCTTACTGTTTATCCAGACCTGCAAATATTCCTGCTAACTAAACTGATTTCATCTATTGCTGGATGAAAGTATCCATTTGTGGATGCTTTCCATTTTAAAAGATCAAATAGTGCTGCTCATAAGAATGCCCCAAATAAAGTTAAAACAGAGGCATTTCGTGGAGGCCTTTTCCATAGGGAATAGGACAGARCATGCACTTTGTGGCAGCAGCTCAGTCCTGTGGAAGGCTGAGCTATTGACCGTTCACGTTTCTATCAGTTCCAACAAAATTACTGTCACAGGATCCACCAACATGGCTGCATACTGTGTGCTTCGATTTGATGTATTTAGTGTCACTTTGGAATAYGGAGCAATTTACCCAGAAAAATTTACCCAGCATTTGAATGATAAAAAACTTAGGGCAGAGTCTATATCTTCCCTTCAAGTTCATATATTACCTCATTTGTCAGGGTGATGTGCTCTTTCTTAGGTCAAAAACATCATCTCATTTATTTAATTTCTTTTTCTTCTCATTTAAGTAGTTTAAAAAAAGAACTGTCATTACAGATCCTGTGCAAGACTAGCTCCTTTCAAAACCTTCAGTACTTCTTGTAATCTTATTTTGAAAATATTTAAGATTTTCCACATGTTTTTAAAGCCTGTCTCACCACTGCATTTTTCTTTGTTGTAACTGTGGCAGGCAGAATACAAAATCAYCTACCATTTAATGAAAACATAAAGAGCCTAAATTATCCTGGACTTCTACAAGTAAGTCTAAACTTGACCTCAAACTTTCTTCAAGGCGTCAGCATCCTTCCAGAGTAACAAAAATGACAGTAGAAATGTCCATACTTGATTTTAAATAGCATTTTCCATAGACAGAKCTCAGATTTCTCATGAAACTTCATCTTGACCATGATATCATTTTACAAATAAATAAATGRAAGCATAGAGAGATTGTGTGAATTCTGGAGAGAGCAGGGAGGAGGCTGAATCAACCTTTACAGGTATATGCTTAATTATCACCTCTCTTTGTACACCTATTGAGAAAATATGTCAGACACCWGAATTAAACTGATTTTGATTTACCTGTGTAAAAGGTTGGTTCTTGATAACTATGGTAATGCTGAGGGAACAACAATAGAGCATAAAGGATAATCCTCTTCCAAATTATTGTGCTATGCTAATAATATGTAGAGGAAAGTTGACTCAATCACTGCATAGTGTCTTTGAAGTGCTCTACAAGAGAACGAGTTCATCACTAAAAAGATATTTTAATATCTGCTTGAGATAAATGTAACCTTGTTTATAGCTACCAGTCATTGAACTTTAGATGAAAAGTTATGAACTGGGCAAATAGGGAAAAATGTGTATGTGAAGGATATTAAAGGGAGTCATAAGCATCAAATATATGAAAAAAAGTAAAGTATTGCTTTTTAAATAGGATATAATAGCTATCTACAGAAAATATTTTAGACTGCAGATTTCTTTCATTTTTGTTTTTTCTTTTTTGCTTTTTGGTTCTTAGTTTTTTTTCTGTGGTGGTTGTTTTGTTTGTTTGGGCACTTAGTTTTTAATATTCAATCAAAACCAAAATATTGTTTATCTTGTATTTGCTCAAAGTACASTGAGCTCTTTTGGAATAGGATGGTTAAAGGCAACCAGGAGTCTAGCAGCAATTCTCTAACAAAATGCCAGCTCAAAATAAATGAACTTTAGTAAATGACATTTCCTTGCAGTTTTACTCAACCAGAAAAGACCACAAAGGAATTTTKTAATCATCCAATCAAAGCTTTTCATTAACACAAAACAGGGGACAACCAGATAAATTGATGAATTCAAGTTATTTTGACAAGAGCTATTTTATATAATCCATATAAAATTAAATGAATTACAGTAAAATTCTTCAACATTTTAAGTGGACCCATATCAGTCATGCCAGTATTTTCCCTGGTCCTACTGTCAGAATGACAGACTTTCTTATTTATTCTTTTCAAATCCTAGCATGGCATCGTCTAGCTTGATGCTTTTTACTCTACTACTTTGAGACCCATTAAAAATCAACATCATTTATACAGAGAGTTTATGGCTATGTTGGTCACCTGAACCAACTAAGACAAAAATATTTATCTCTAGGAGATGTGGTGTAAAATCCTTAAGTATTGGTAGAGTGGTACTTCATAATCATCCTAAACGTCATGGATGTGACTAAGTCATCTGGCTTTGTTCCAAGTATTGAACAGAAATCTGTGTTGAATAGTCCTTTTTATATCAATGCTAACAAGTAAATAATTTCATTTTTGACCAGAAGATACTTAATGTTCTCAATTTATTTTCAGAATCTTTCTTGCCCTCACCTGTGATGACTAGAAATTTTTTCTTTTGCCCTTTTTACTTCCTCCATCACTCCTCTTGCAATTTCTACACTTGTGATTTATAGTATTTACCAYCCATTTTCCCTTTCTCTCCTTTATTATAAATTTAAGTCAGAGAGAATTGACTTTCCTTCTAAATGAGATTAGCTGTTTATAACCTATTTGGTCTTTTTCAGTTCTGGGATTTGGGCTCTTAAACCATCTGCCAAYTGCTCTTTAAAATTTCTTGGTTCTCTCTCACATCTTTCCAAWTGATTTCCTCCTCCCAGCCCATTTGACAAGATCATTCACCTTTATGAAACTAAGTTCCTAAAAGAAGTAGATGTTACAGTTCATTACTTACACAGATATATGCAAATATTTTACTTACATTTACTAAATAAAATTGCTTTGCTTTTTTTATTTCATATGTTGGTGTTGATCGTCATAATGCTAATAACATACAGATTAAAGATCAGCTTTCATACATATGTTATTATTTTTAGAGATCTGTAATATGGATGAAGTGCATTTGTGCTATTCTGGTCATAAGGGAGGCCCACAGAGGCAGCACATTCAGATGGAAGATCTGTTAATTTTAATTTCTTCACGCAAGGGCTTGGAGTAGCAGTTTATGTTCCAGTCTCTGGTTTATTTACAGAAAAAGATGAACAGATGTTCCTTTTTTTTTTTTTTTTTTTTTTTTGCAAGGGATAATTCAGTTCTGTTTAGCCCTTGATTATCAGAGACAATCTTCTGAGAACACACCTCAGTGCACTGTACTGATTTCAAAAACTGGTTGTTTTCATTGTATTTTTTAGATTATTTCTTTTCCAATTTTGCTTTACAGTATTATTATTATTATGTGTTGTCTCCTTGGATGTTAGTGTCCTTTCTTCCCCCTATGTTGCTTATCCATCTCTCTTCCCAGTTAAGCAGAATTTCCTTCTGAAACAACTAAAGCAATAAATTCCTAAAAATAAATTCCTAAAAATAAATTCAGTGTATAATGGCAAAAGATGACCAAACTGTGAAGAGTGAAAGATGTCCTAATTTTCCAGTTTATAAAGACAAAGATATTTTGGTCCTGTATTGCTCCCTTTTTATTGCTGTATRCTTAGAATTTTATTTATTTGCAACTTGTGATTTGTGTTTGGTCCCCTTGAACTTAACTGCTCCCGCAACCTGCGGTGCCTGAGGCTTTTCCTAAGAGAGGGAAGTGAAAGCAAGCACAGGGTCCACATAGGCATTTGAGCCCACTGGTGTGTGACATGCCACTGAGCTGAAACTTGACACACTTCAGTTRTCATTTCATAATTTAAAATTTTTAATAGTGCTGTAGAAACTGCTCCCCAAAAAGAGAGTAATCCTGTACTACTTTTCTTATCCACTTAGGTGTTCTGCAGTTACAGGAGGTAATATTTGATGTTACCCTTGTAGCCGTGCTCCAGATGATGTCTGTTGGTATTCACTCTTACATAAAATGATAAACACACATCTAGTTTTTTGTGTAGACATGGGTGATGTTTAATATTCTAAAGCTGATCCATCACTCACTGCTTCTGAAATACTTTGTCACTTCTAAAATTCCTTCCTGTCACTTGACATAAAGAACCTTTTAAGACAGCTTTACTTTACTACTCCCTTCCAGAAAATTTTCATTCTAGTAAAATTTGAAGTTGATCTTTTATTTATACCATAGTTTCTTGGTCTAGTAATCCATACTTTTCTTCACCCCCGAATTTTAATTATTTCTTGCAAAAAAAGAGAAATACATGAGAATATGTACTGAAACAGAAAAAGAAGCCTCTTAAAATATGCATTAGCACAGATACAATATGGTGGTAGTGGCTTCARATTCTTTAGACTAGGTGAGTTAAAACAATACGGAAATTATTCTGGAGAGAAGGAGAAGTAGGGCAGCTGGATGAAGTATTATAATTTCAATTTCTGAAGAACATATTGATTGTTTTTCCACGTAATATTGGTTTAGCTTTTAGAGAGACCTTGTGTAACAGCAAAAAATATTATACAGGAAAAAAAATTTGCTCAATGCCTTGAACTAACAGAATTGCTATAACAGTTGCTGTGTACATCTGATGCACTCCATGTCTAGATGTGTTAGGCTATGACTTGCTGTTTGGCATGTGTACTGTCCTGATTGATCTTTATTTTCATACTGAAGCCAGAATCTTAATTTTCTTTTTTCTTTTTTTTTTTTTTTTTTTTTTTTTTTTTTTTTTTTTTTTTTTTTTTTTTTTTTTTTTTTTTTTTTTNTGATTCCCCACTAGGCAAACTGACATTATGCGGTGCTAAATTTCAAAATGGGAAGGCAATCAGAATCTGACACAGGCTATTGAGAGCCAAGATTATGTCAATGAATTGAACGTTCAGTGTAACTTCGGCTCAAATTATGCAAAAGTGACACACAACTCAGAAAAGATGGTCATTATGAGCTGATGAGAGGAATTAATATTGCTTTGAAGTAAAGACAAGTATAATCTGTATATTCTGAATTCTTTATGAAAGGTGCAAATTACATTGTACCTTTTAGACAATATTTTTGTATTCACATATTGGTAACCATCACAGCAACACAGATTATTCTGAGCCAKATGATTGGGTCCAACTCCTGGCCCTGCTCAGGACACCCCAAGAATGACACCCCGTTCCTGGGATTGTCCAAACCCTTGAACTCTTGAGCTCAGTGCTGTGACCCCTTGACTGGGGAGACAATGTTAATTAATAAACTGCATTGCTTTACCCCTAAACATAACATTACTTTATCCTATAGTTTTTCAATTATGATTTGATGTTCACGCAATCCAGGCTAAGACAGGTGATCCAGGGCAGGTTCAGAGCACAAGCAACAGGCTGTGGCACTTCTGCAGATATGATTCAGTGCCCCGTTAAATACCACAGATCCTAGATGTAAAATGTAAACACACATSAATGGAAAGTGACTTTTCAACATAAGTATTTCTCTTTTGAAGGAAGCACTTCAACTCGGAATCCATCAACATGCTAAGGGCTGAAAACAAGCCAAGAAACTCTAGTTATCAGCATGAAGTATGTCACAGGGGCTGTCTGTCAATTCCTCTATACTTGCACACTTGTTAAAAGATTAGAATTTCTGCTGTGCAGAAAACTTTGATATCTGTGATTTATTTCTATTTTAGTCTTAGTGGGAGAATAAAAATTGGAAATTTTGTTTTTAAAATGAAAATATCTAGTGGCTTGATGTCAATGCATCTAAATAACAGTGYCATACAAGGCTTTAAAGTTGCAATTTCCATGATTTCTTTATCTCAAGAATGATAAGCAAAATGTGTCTATGTTACAATAACATAATGAAAGTATTATTACATATTTTACATGAACTTCTGTAATGTACTTCTTTAACATTGTTGAAGCAAAGTATTCCAATCTTTATGAAGCATTTCAAATTGATTGAAACTACATGATGTAAAACTTCTGTATGAAATATGGTTTTGATMTTTTCTCATTCCTGAATAAATATTCCACTCTAAAAACAACATTTGCTGAAAAATCAGTGTTTAGGATCTTTTGATTTGCTTTGGTTTGGTTTTAGCTTGGGTTTGATTTTTTTTTTTTCAAAAAATGTAAATTTTTTTAATGTCTCATCACCTGTATTAGTATATTTGTTTGGTATTCTCATGCATGTCACCTACATTTCTCTATACATTACCTTGAAATTTATTCTGAGAATGTGGTAAAGAGTTCTCATCTTTTAAATGGCTTCTGATGGAGCCTAATTATGATAAAATTGTAAAAAAAAAGTGAAATTATAATTAGTCCGAATTACCTTCCTTATTTTGTCCTTAGAGAAATATTAAAAGATGTTAATTAAGGCATCTTACTAAATAAGGATAATAAATTACTAATCTCATCATTTTTATTGCTGTCTTGGTGATGTACAGATATGTTTCTGTTTTGTTTTAAATATTTGTTTCTGCTATGAATGCCCCTTAAACATGTACAAAGCACGTTGTAAGGTTCCTCGAACACAAACACAGGTGATTAGTGTGACTTAAAGCTCCACAGGAATCAATTGCTYTGCTACATTCTTGCATATTAATTTCTGCTTGGAAGGTGGAGACATTAAAAAATGAGCAGAACTATAATAGATGCAGATTCTAGACAGATATTTACATTGCCAGATATTCTTTGTGGATGTCAATGGGATTAAAAGWGTTATAATCTTTTCAGGTGAGGCAAAGTTATAAGCAAGTTCCACAGTTATGCAGAAGCCAAGAAAAATGTAATTTTTCTGTGAATATTTAACATTTTGCTAGCACAGCTAATTGCTGTATTTCCAAAAAGCTGATTATGGCACAGCAATGCCCCAGGTAAGATGTGTACAGAATTGTAAATCCTGTGAAAACARGTTCCTTAATCTGGGTGAATAATGCCTTATTCTAAAAGTCATTCCACAAATATSAGTTCAGGTACTTGTGAACAGGCAGTCATCAAATCCAATCGTAGCGCCTGGCAGGGCTTTGCCTCTCACCTCACTGAAGCAAAGCTTGTAAAGCCTGACCTTAAAATGGCACCAGGTATTACAGATCTACTGATTTAACACAAAACCCCAACCAACTGTGCAAAATATGTGCAAAATATTATGCAATGTTTGCCTGTTTTGCGGAGCTGGCTCAGGAAATAGAATGTACATCTGAATTGAGYCCTGCCCTGTTGCAAGTTTATTGTGAGCAGACAGTTTCACATGAATGATAAAGTTTTGCACAGAAGTAGGTAGAAAACATTCCGTTTATTCTTCTTCTTGTGTCCTTATTCTGGTATTTAAAAAGTGGGTGAAACTTTGAATACAGAGATGTTTAAAAGTACAACAACACGCAACATAATTTATCTTATTTGTTAAACAACACAGGCACAACTTCAGCCTGGCTGCCCTAAAGGTTAAGAGGGAATAATAATCGAAACATAAATATTTAGGTTCTACATGCCTATCTCGTTTAATTAATATTCTATGTATTGCATGTATTAGCATTTCAGAACTCAGAACTTAAGATGAATATATTGATTTTGATAATTCTTTTTATGTACTAGATTGAAGAAGTATGGCTGGCTCAAACTCATTTTTTAACATTTGAATGGAATGTTTCAGAAAGTACTTTGTTTCAATTTTTTTTTTTTGTTTCAGTCATCACTGCCATGTTAAAGAAGTCATAACAGAATGTTTGAATTAATAGTTTTGGGACCTTTGTCTGTATTTTAAATGGAAGCGAAGTTTGAAGCAATGGGAAATTATTTGAACCAGAGATGTYGAATTTCCAGCAGATTACTGCACCTTTTGTCTAAATATAATTCAACAAGAATGTGTTTCTTCATGCTCTGAGTGAGAAATTATTGTACAAAATTAAAATATAAAATTATATTTTGAGGTGGGTTTTCATATTTTTCTGTCATTTGACATCATTGTCTTTGGTTTTGTTACAAATGTAATCCTCACGGTTCCTTGCTTATTTTAATAAGCCATCCATTACACTGCATCAACCATTCCTCCTGCTAGGAAAATAACTTTTAAAACTTTAGTAATTAAAAAGTGTACCATCTGAGAAGAATAGAAAGAACAATAACACAGGCATTAATGAAAAGCACTTCCTCTTACTGACATTCTGGTTATTGCTCTGTCTTAAATGCCAAAATCTGATAGTACACTTTTGTAATTCCTTATATAATGAAATGCTTAAGAAATATTCTACAGTCATTGGACCATCATTAACAACTATGAAATTAAGTGTCCCATGGGTTTTTTCCAATTTAAAGAGGGTTAAATTGCTAATTTACATGTTAATTAGCATTCACTCTAAAGAACACCAAATGTAATTCCATAACATCTAGCATTTAACAATTTAGCTTATCAAGACATTAAATTTAAAAGAAGCTCTGCATTACTTGCAATATTTTTTTTTTTTACGGCTAATGATGAAAGGAATCTCATTATTCTAAGTAACATGCAATTTAAAAAGGATGAATACTGCCAAYTTATTTACTTTATCACGGAATAATAAGAAAGCAGCAAAGCATTGGCAGGGCAGCARGTTTAACAGSTCTTTATAAAGCTCACTGATCTGCWCAGRCTGGTAAATTTAAAATGAAGAATTGTTTTTGGTGACATTTCTTTGGAATGTGTTGCCTCAAGTCACTGTTAATCACCAGAGTGTGCTCAGTGGTATTTGATAATGCTGCTCCAGAGCTCCTCGGGTACATGCACTTGCTCTGGTGTGCAGCTGAAACATCTCCATGCAGCAGACCTATAAATACCAGCCTCCCCTCATAACAKCTAAGAAAATATTGCATGATATTATAAAGCAAGCATTCACTTTAGAAAATTTTAAACTGGCAAAATAAGTGCTCTTGGTGCAGGGAAGYCACAGCATTATCATGTTGTTTATGTCCTGCTGTTGTGCATACGTTGTACACTATTCCTTTGCTTAAATGCTGATGTCATCCTGTTTTGCTTTATGTTACTGTTATTTGCATTATTTTCTGTGATGTGACACAACCTGATTGTCTGCTCCCCTGAACTGCTACTTCAGCATTTCAAAATTGCTGGATTGCAGGTGCTCTGAAGCACAGCAGCTGTGATGCAAACATGTTTTTCAAAAGGCAGGATTTCTCTATGTCTAAATAAYAGAAAGAAGCATTCAGAGCAAGAAAATTTTGGTTTTATATTATCTAGCAGAAATAAAAGATGAAAATGTATAAGAAATCATCGTTATGCATTCCATTGTTTGCTTTTTTTCCAGATCCCAGCCATTTTTTGTAGTCCTTTGTATTATTTTCAGTACAACATTGTGTGCCAGTACAATATCTCTGGTACTCTCTATCAGAATTAGAGTTGAAATGTAGYTTATTCACTCAATTCCTCAGCTCTAAATGCAATGGCTTAGACATTGGTGGCTCTAAGTGGCTGATATTGAGACTTTCCTGCTGCACTTAATCCTGGTATCTTTCCTCATTTGTGGATTATTTCTTCTGGTTCTTCCTCTTGTAACTCCTCTTTCTCCTTGTCTTCTGTTTTCTGAGTGATACTTCCATGTCTTTCTGTTCTTGCAGTTTCTGTCCATCACACCTATCTCCAAAATTGCTTCACAAACCCACTTATTCTCCTTCTGTTTACCCCTCATTTCACATCATCAGTTCTTTCGCAGGCAGCAGCTTCATCCCTTGCACAAAATGGATTAAATTCTAAAGTACAGCCCATTTTTAGTAGGGGAGTTTTCCTCAGAGAAAACAACATGCAACCTGAGATTAAAGATTATTTTATACACAAAAGTGTAAGATCGGGGTGTCCCAACAGTATCGATTCTGAAGCCTTCTCACTTCTTTATTCTTGACTTTGCAAATACTATGTATTTTTACTGTCATTTACTAAAGCTTCTGATCTGTATAGAAATTTTCTGAGAAGGACATTGGCCTTGTCCACATGGGAACACCAGAGGAACAGTGGGTCCACCTAAGTATCAAGGAAAAACAGCAGAGACTGCACAAGCACACACAGTAGTGAACCTTCATGCTGTTTAGTCCTGTCTGTGATTAGTGTTCTTGCAGCTAAATATGCATTACTTTTTCCCCAGTGAAGTTTCCTAGTATGATTGCCTAATTTCCCAGATCCTAGGATGAACTTCCTCAGATATTGCCAAACTAGTTTTCYTTCCTCCTAATGAAAATAGTTTGGACAATAGAGGTTTACCTTAGAGCCAAAAGACATAACTTACTTTTCCTTCAATAAACACAGAGATGCTGGAAAAAACATCCTCAAGATGTGCTAACAAGATCTGAGCATCACACTYGTTCCTGGAGCTTTCTCTGAGTTAAGGTATCAGTGCATTTTCTGGGTKGTAGCAGCAATGCTAGCTAAAATGTAAGCATATCTTCTAGCTTTGATGTTTAACAGGAGCTAAATCTCTGCCTGAATTAGAGTTTAAATCCACATGCACCATAAAGGCTTAACAGTAAGTGCCAACAGCTGTACACACTAAATCAGACTCTCATGCCAAAAATATCACCAATGCTAGTATGCATGGGTATAAATACTAAAATACACATATGTGAATATAAACTAGTGTGTTGTTCACCTACATAGAAGGTACTGCCTGCTTCAAGAACACTAAAATTCATTTTGTGGGATGGTTTCTATAGGTTTTTGTTTGTTAGTGTATTTTTTCTCATAGGAGAGAATGTGATACATTTCTCTGTACAGCTAAATGTTGACAATGAATCTAAAGACTTGTTTTGTCTTCAGAAACCCCAAGATGGCAATACAGTCTTGTTTTTCTTTGCTGCTTATTTCTATTATTATCATTATCATCACAATTATTATATTGCAGTACATGGAACAGRTTTGTGATTTTCTCATTTGCTGACATAAAAACCTTGTTGATTGCTAAGGATTATTTATAGAAAAAGATTGAAAGCTCCAACTACTTTGATGTTAACTGAATGGATGAACACTGTGCTTGACCTGGAGTTATTAAAAGATTCAATTTATTGATGTCGACCAAAAGAACATCTCTGCTCAAGTTTGGTTTCATTTTAGAGATGCACACAACCAGGTTAATAAAAACCTAAAGTTGCATATTTTCAGCTTAGCCTACTTCCACATATATTGCCTTTCCAGGTAGCAGCCTGTCTTGGTTATCTGTATCCTGATCACTTCTGAATGAACTCACACCAGGGCTCTTCTGCTTTTCAGCACTCAGATTGCTTCAGCAGAATTGAGGTGATCAGTTCTGATGCAGTTAACTTTTGCTGCAGAGAACACGGTGAGAAAGCGATTCACCTTGATGCTCGAGGAGAGACACTGCAGATTCACCAAATGGGCTATTCCCCATGACTGCTGTCCTGGACTTTGTAAAGTCATAGGAAAAAACACAAAGGCAAAAAGCTGTGATTTCAGTTGGATTAGCTGATATGTTGTGGGCCAAAGAGATATGTATGCACAGGGCCCTATGGTGATGAAGAATTCTCCAGGGAAAGTCACTCACACTCCTGCCCCAGCCTTGTTAATCATCAAGCTTAGCAACTGAGAGCTCAGGAAAAACTGGGTGGGAGTGMAGACTTGCAATCAGACAGATTTTTTGTGTTCACTTCATCCAGCCCAGCACAAAAAGAAATTAATTTCCAGTAGCAGGTAATATCAGTAAAAAATTCTTAATAGTGTGTTAGGAAAGACGTTGACAATGCTGACAAGACAACCAAAGGAATAAGAAGTGCTTAATACTCAGACATAGTTATTAAAAAATAGATAAATAATATTAGAATTCTTCAGGGTCATTACAGTGTTAGAAGATAATGAAGAACTAGGCATTGATCTTTGATGGTCTGTCAAAATTTGATGCATATATGTGTACACATATGTCATAATTTTTATCTATAAATATGCAGGYATGTAGCAAGCAGAGAGAGGGAAAAAGTCTGAGTATACGGCTTTAGAATAATCTGACACAGAAAGACAGCAGAAAGACCAGTTATGCAAACAAGGCCAGGCTGTCATCAYAACATTTTGCAGCCTCCGAGGACAGGGAGGGCAATGGCTGCTACGCCAGCTGCTAGGAGCAGGACCTGGCACTTCTGCTACAACAACGGGTTGAAATCGTCTATAAGAAAATGGATCACAAAATTAATTTTGTGAAAACATAATATTTGGAGATTAAAGCCATAATTCTCTGAATAAAATCTGTTTCCTCTGGAAGACAAACAAAAGACTCGTGATTAAGCACTCAGTGCAATTTCCTTTTT
Source organism: Malurus melanocephalus (assembly GCF_030028575.1). Taxonomy (NCBI): domain Eukaryota; kingdom Metazoa; phylum Chordata; class Aves; order Passeriformes; family Maluridae; genus Malurus; species Malurus melanocephalus. The sequence goes on along the minus strand of NW_026623724.1, from coordinate 450,458 downwards.
TCTGCCTATCTTCTCTAAACATCATTGCCACTTTAAAACAAATCGTGAAGTAGTAACATTTAAATGGGAAATCACATGGGAGGAATACACTGTTTTGCTACCAAGATGCAAAAAGTGTCTTATTTTAATTTACTCTTCATTAGAAGAATGATGTTTAGAACATATCCATGCAAATTACTAAAGCTGCCCTCAAATTACTGCTGGGAAACAGAAAACATGCCTTCAGAGAAAGAAGCTCTTGTGGTGGCTAATGTCCCTCCCAGAAGAAACATTTTGAAACTAAGCTAAATAAACCCACAGGAAACCATAAATTAAGTCTGGGATGGGTTTTTTTTGAAGATTACTCTGATAAAAGCATGAAGAATAGAGGCTTTTCTGTGACTGACTAAAAGTCAGAGAAAAGGGTACATCCACGCTATTTCTAGAGGCAGACTAATGCTGTTCCCAGACTAGACTGACCAGGTAAGAAGTGAGAGGGCAGMAGAGACTGAATTACCCTGTCACATCAGGAGGGTAGCCAGCTAATCCTGCTCTAACTGAGCTTCTGAACTACATCTGGAAGGGCAGGATGAGGTGAGCGTGCACTGTTGGTTGATATTCTGTATGTGTTGTGCATTTCTGTGCAGACTCTTAGTTTCCAGCACTCTGCCTGGCAGCTTTTAAAGCAGTAAATTTATCTGAAAATTAAGAAGAGTTTTATTGCTTAAACAAGACCTTTCATAGCAGAAACCTGCCAAAACTTCCCCTGCCCAACAACTCAGTCATAGCTGGTGCRTGAAGCTGGCTGTTTGATTTAGCAGAAATTGCTTTTTGCAGGGGGCGTGTGTGAAGAGGAAAGGGCACAAAYGGCTCCATTTGAGTTCAGATGCATTTCTGATGACTTAAAAAAACGGCTGAAGGATGAAAAAATCTTTTGTGCAGCAAATGGGGATTTATAGGGATTAGAGTCACATGTTTAGGATCTGGAAAAGCATTTGTTTTGTATTATTACAAAAATTTTTATGGATTAATTAATGAAATGGTGGTGAGAGGAATAGCTTTTGATTTAACACTTAAATGCATAACTCTGGTTTGGGAGTGATGGGACTAAAGAGTCCTGTTATTACCCATGRGTGACTGACTCTGGGCTGCTTGAATTCAGCAGGACGGTTCAGCATGATGAGTGGGCAGACCTAAGGCAGTTTTTTAATGAAGTTGTGATAGATGCACACAGAAAATTCCAGGATGATTTACATCCTCTGTGATACTGCAGAAGACAGTAAGATTTCTCTCAGGGAGAGTGAGGAATCTTGCTTTTAGTATCGCTCATTTTATTCAACATTACTATTTTCTAATCCTCTATCAGAAGTACCTGGACCTTCAAATGGTTTCACGTATTTGTGAGGGAGCTCCTGACCTCTGTGAACCCACAAGTGTGATCACACAGAGGACAGTAATTCCCTGGAAACTCAGATGCACGCAATATGTGAGCACTTAAATGCAAACACTGGCTGAAATACAGGGGGTAAAAATAAATGTGTGGAATAAAATTACATGTGCTTAGAGTGTCACATCAGCAGATGTGGGCTTTCACTTCAGAGATTCAAAAATGTTAATTCCTGAACTTTGCAAACAATTTTCTTCAAATTCTGAAGTATTAATTAATGAATTAATTGCATTTTTCTTCCACATTGCCAAGTGAAATATGGATTTTGCTAAAATTGGAGTATAATCCGGCTGCAGGAAATAAGGTTAATAGACACATATGGGTAGAACATACCTACCACACACAAATGTGATAAAATTGATTTACACAAAAAATTGATAAAAAACTGGTATTTATTATCTTTCTTCAGGAATCCAGCATCTCATTAATTATTATTAATATCRTGTTCTGCATGCAAGGCAAAATGTGTTTCACCCTGAGAAACCTGAGACATAGATTCTAACCCCAGAAACATATGCTTTAAAAAAGAAAAAAAATAAACTCTTTTCTTGAATCAGCAGAACGAGCTTGAAACAGCATGATCATATACCTTCTGCATCCAAAAGAGGGACCTGGTTATTTGAGGAAGTGGTCTTTCCCCCTGCCTGTGGTTTATAAATAATTGCCCATTTAAATATATCAAATCAAGTGTGGACATTGGTATTAAGCATGTATTTAAAACTACAGATGGAGGTCTTTCAATCAGAGTAGCTTAAAAGAAATTGTGATAAAGATTAATATTTTCCATTTCATTTTAATGGAAAGTAGCATGTTAGAGTTCAAAACACCAACTGCTGAATTGTGTTCTACTCGGGTGAAATTAGAAACTTCCCACAATCAACGACGAAGGAAGACAGACTGCTGTAYATTTGTCAGGTTTACCTGCTTGTGAGCATGGTCATAAGAATTGATGTGGTTGTCAAACTCCTGGTGTTTGTGGTACTGCTTGTCACACAGTTCACAGTAGAAGTTGGCCTTCACATCCTCTAGGGCCTTGGCTGCAGCTTTCTCCTTCTCAGCRTAGTCCTGCAAAGGCAGAAGCAAAGGGACACAATTTACTTGAGATTGTGAGCTCCTGCTTCTGCAGCTCTTTTCATCATCCAYATTGCAAGCACTGGACAGCTGGAACACCAGACTCCATCCCAAACATGCTCAGGAGGTTCTGGTCTTAAATTTAATTTAAGAAAAGAGTTGTGTTTCTTGACAAATTGTTCTTACTACTTATTGTAGRTTCTGCAGTATGAAAAGTAACAGGAATGGGTGCAGAGGAATACCATCAGGATACTGCCCAGCAGTAAAAAAAGAGTAAACCCCCAGTGTCAGCCTGTAAACTCTGACACCAGCCCCAGATTGCCCCAACATCTGTCTGCTCCTCCAGGTACTATTGCTCACAAGAAATAAACTGGTTTAATCTCATACTATGGCAGATTTCCTTCTGCGCTCTGCTTTCTACCTTCTATGAAATATTCAGTRGGGCCAGGCAGCAGATTGCTGTGCCTGGCAGAGATTTCCCTGGAGCAGAGCCACCTCTGCAAGAACCTTTTCTATTCCTCCCTGTCCTTCCCAACATCTGCATGAGGGGACACACCATCCAGTGTACCCAAACTGAAACTCCTGCCTGCCTGGAGAACAGTAGCTCATGTCCAGGCTCATGCAAACACAGCTAAAAACAGTAAAAACACAATTAATATTTAGAAAATTAGTCATAGTCACCCTCCATATCTCCCCAGTGACACAAGTGATTGCTGTAGAAGTCAAATACTTTTATTTCAATACRTCATATTTGGTAAAAAGAGAAAACTTCAAACATAAGAGCCAAAAGTTACTGAGCTCAAATTAATACACTTCAATAAAGGGCATGATATGCAAAATTGRCAGCAGCCTTTGTTATTTATTTTTAAAGTGCTTCATTATAGTGTGGTTATTATTATGACACTTCCTTAAATATTTTGCATTAAAGTGAAAACTTCTGACATGGAAAACAAGATCAAAAAAGCTAGTAAAAGTTATGCATTTTATATTCATATTGACAAGCTGAAATTTCTTGAGTGTGTGTAATATATTGCCAGGGATTGCAGTAATTCATCATTTGCCATATCATTTTACTCTCTTAAAGAAATGAGCACTTTCTGCTGCCAGGCTCCCCCTGCTGTGCAGTTGTTCTCTGCTGTCCATGTGCTTTCAACACCCTTTGCGTGACAAACGCAGAGCACACTGAGGCCAGGACATGCTGCACATCTGGGCCAGCCTGCTCTTAGCACATCTCTGTGCCCAGCACTGCTCAGGGACCAGAGCAGGGTGRAGATTGGTGTTTGGGCATGGCAGAACAGCGCAAATGTACATTTTGAGCGCTTCAAAGTGGGAAGGACTTTCTTAATGAGTGCATGATTCAAGCCTGAGCCTTGGCCAAGCAACCGGATGCTGGTGACAGTGTGASACACTGAGCCTTGCACAGCTCTGTGCTCTGAGCCCTTCTGCTTTGCCTGGTGTTTACAGCCTCAGATTGGTGTGAGTAGGTCTTTTTTACACCATAGTTTTAGAGGCTGCCTTTGCCAGTGAGATTAACTTCATCTAAACTAGGCTGTCTAGGAGTCAGGTGTATGGGTAAGGCAGTTTCCTAATCTTCTCTGWAAGAAACAGAAAAATGCTAGACACTGCCAAATGGTTTTTAATCCCATCTATTTCAAAAACCCATTTTAGGATGAGATTAAATTCTCCAGAGGTTCTATCTCTCTCYGAACACTGCAAGGTTCTAAATTACTAACCTGGCCTACATCCTTAATTCTCAGATTGCTGAACTCAAAGATAATAAATTCGATATTGTATTTCTTTAGATTCAATTCTAAATCTCCCCATGAAACTTGCATGAACTGACCTACCTGAAGACAGAAGGTCAAAGGGGAACAGAACACTGTGCCTGGAATTTTGATTTTACCTCTTATAGATGATACCAATAACATGCCAGTCCCTCCCACAGTGCAAAGATATACATAAATCTCTTTCCTGCAGGCATAGAGCCCAGGTGAGTCAAYATACTGTAGTACACTCAGAAAATAACTAGCCTGAGCTAACATTTCTTCACTTGAGAGGCTGCTCAATTATGGTAGTTAATACTTGATTGTATCAGGGAGAAATATTCTCACAATCAAATAGTTAAATAGCTTTCATTAGTTATTTAAATTTACAGAGCCCATTAAAAAGTGATACTTTTCAGCTTATGCTTCAGACCCATTGTTTTGCTAGCATTAATTATTCACCAGGCCTTTGATATAATTAAAATGCATAAATTAGAATGTGGATGCAATAGTATTAATTATGCAGGGATGTCTTCCCTGAAAGTCAAGTGTTGGAGGCAGCATATTTTTATTCTAAACTGGTAAAAATATAAGTTTTGYTTTCACTGGAAGCCAGCCAAAGAATAATTGTTTTAGGGAAGGGGTTATGATTTTTTTTTTCTTTGGCTGGTTCTGAACTGTCAATTAAATGTTTACAGCCTGCTCCATCTTTGCTTCTGCTGAAGGAGAAGCCTAATTGTTTGGGGTGAGCACACCACATTGCTGTCTGTGAAGCACAACTCAAACCACTGTTCATGAGCATTCCAAACTGCCAACTTTATCTTTCTCAGCAGAAATTAATACAGTTCCCTTCACATAAAGATRTTTTAAAATARCAACAAGGCAGCTCCCAGGTGCATYCTAAGATAATCACAGCTACCTCCATTGCCTTATTGCTTAATTATGCTTGTCAGCCATTGCAAAAGATATAACTTCCTGCTTGCTTATCGATCAGATGCAGGGAAATTAAATGCTACATCACATGCTTTAGAAAGGTCATGGATTTTTCTTTCCCTACAAAGACATAAGAACTCCTAGCACTACTGTAAATTGTGCATAGTCAAATGAAKTTTCRCATCCAGACTTCCAACATCATCTCACTAGGATTACATAGACTGATGGTCAATTCTGGCATCGTAAATGCGATCACATGAAAGGAAATTTATAGAATTACACCTGCAGAAAACATGATCATAAAGGCCTGATTACACCAATGCAGACACAGGCAAGCAGGAAAGATGCACAAATGCATTTTGAACAGTGGATCTTCAGTGGAAATGAATATTTCTGTCACAGTCTCTTAAACTTTACTCTGGATCAGACACTTCTGAGTAAAGGCACATAGCCTTGGGTAGACAAATATATTTCTAAGATAATATAAATTAGCAGTTCTGTCTTCAAGACATGGACAACAGTGGTGCAAGCTGATGTCAGGGGTGATGCCATCCTTGTAGGTAAGAACTCTGGAAATTGTGGGTTAAACAACTTCTGCTGGATGCAGTGTACTGTGTAAGGATAAACAAGTGCAGAATATGAATCTGAATGTATTTTTTCCAGAAGCCTGCAAAACAGTTCCATATTACAGATTGTAATTGTATTCACATCAATTTGACCCACAGAGGCACATAGCTGTAATAATTGTTTATATATTGGATTAATTTTTTTAAAATACTTCTGTTTCATGTTAGGCTAGAAGTTCTTTCACTTAGCAGCTACTTTTGCAGTATGCTTCTTATTGTGAAAATGCAATTAATGGTAGCTGACATTCCATTTTCTAATATAGGGAAAATCAATGRAAAATCCCATGTAACTGAGTTTTCTTGAATGTTGCCACTGACATCTAGTCAATTAGAAATCATTTATTAAATCCAGAGTCTGTAATAGATATTTAATAGACTGCATGGCCATTAAAGGATGCTGATCTAGACAAAACAATGCCACATTTCTTGTCTCAGTAACTGATAGTAAATGTATCTGCTAGGTTCAAATGGATTAAGGTGAAAAGTAGGTCACTTGACACAATAAAACATTCAGAGGCGATTTTCTACAAACTCATGCATTTCTATAAATATAGTGGAGTAAATGCATGGTAATATGATAAATATGATAAAATACAATAAAAATGTAACATTGTTAGCCCACTTTTGATTACCCATTTCTAAATTGGAATGCAAAATTAGTAACAGAACAGCTAACTCACATTAATGCAAATCTCAGTAATTCGCAGACTACTCCCTCTTTGGGGACATAAGCAATTGGAGTTTGGTAACTTAAATATAATTTTGTGAGCAAGATTGGACAKGAATGCAAGTATTAAATACTTATGCAGCTACTGAGGTGCCTCTTGGGGATTCTCAGACTAGAGGTTAAAGGAGAAATAGGACAAATATAAGCACATGAATTAGCTACTGATTATAATCTACATCTAAAAGTTTTAAATATATTTTCATTAGTGATTTAGATGACAAATCATAATTGTGATTATGCATGAAATCTATGAATGATACTAATTAACAGCCCAGGGCATACAAATGCTTTAGGGACCAGSATCAAGATGGAAAATTACTGTAAAGATCTTCAGATATGGTCTTATATCAGCAAGATAAAATTCTCTAAGGTGTGTGTCAAGTGTTGCACGTTACAGCAGGAAATCACATTCAACAGTACAAGTCTGTGAATAGCTGAGTAAATTCAAATGGAAGGAGAAAGGTCCAAAAGTTAGAGGGGAAAAGAAATTAAGTGAAAGTCAACAATGAAAGTCAAGGCAAATCACATTCTGACATGTTAATAGCAATGTTATAAGTAAGATGCTGAGGGTAATGATTCCACTTGATTCAGTATTGGTGAAATGTCAGCTGTAAAATACTATTTGGTACATCTACACTAGCAAATAACTTGGCTTCTAGAATCTGGCCCTCTATCATTCCCACTCCATGTGTGACAGTTCATTCCCAGACTTTTTCATTTCAGAGTTGCCTTTGAGATAAAAATTACCGTAGTTCCAGAAGAGCATTCAGTTCAGGGACCACACTCTACAGGCAGCAAGGATGAGACACCACCAACCTCTCCATGTCCTGATAGTCTTATGGAAACCCAAATTACTTTTCCACAGAAAGCAACACTTGCATGCCATAAAATCACATGCAGCAACATGCCACGAAAGAGCTACCCCCAGCAACTACACTTCTTCATACAGATTGAAATAAAACCGAATAGAATAGAATAGAATAGAATAGAATAGAATAGAATAGAATAGAATAGAATAGAATAGAATAGAATAGAATAGAATAGAATAGAATAATTGTGCATAACAGTACCAGACAGACTTGAGGAGATGTAGGCCAAGTATGGACAGCGCCAGTTTGCTCTGGGATGTGTGTGCTTGCTGGGGAAAATCAAAGTGTAGATGTCTACATCTCTCAACTTGGAGACAGTTGGCTTTCCACAATTTAAGAAAGATATAGTTGTATTTGAGAGATTTTTAAGCAGATGAGTAGGGATAAGAGGTTTAAAAGTAAGTTATGTGCCTAAATTAGACGAACTAGATCTCCATCTGTAATTCATATTTTCATTGGAACATTAATGTAAGTACTTATTAACAACATTGTTAAGGAAAATCTGTAGAACTGCCCAGGCTGGTACAGAACATCTCTGGGTGGCCAGGACCTGTGCACAGATGTGTAGAAACAGCAACCACAGAACTTTCATTTGGAGGGCTCGTTCACCACATCTTCCTCGTTCACCAGTTTTAGGGATACCTGCACATAATTTTTACATCCTTATATATTTTCTTCTGCAGCTAGAGTGAGATAGATTTTAAAACATCCTTAAAACTCAGCAGGCAGGTGATAGAATGCAGGAAGTAATCAAAGTACTTGCGTGCAGTGTGAAACTTGAGTACCACAAAAATGTCCTGATATTAGGATATGTAACTGAACATCAGGTTGGTTGAAATTAATGAACTTTTCCCTGAAAACTCTCATTTTTTTCTCCCTGGAGAAGACTGTTCTCTTATCTAAAGACTTTCCTAGGGAGGTTTAGCTGTGGAGATAAAATAAAAAGCAAGTGATTTGTTTAGCTGCAATAGYCGGCAGTACGGAACATTTTCATTTTTCTCATATATGTTCTGCCATTCTCCACCTTGAAAACTCAATGCACAGTTTCTTCCACAGGGGCATCTACACTCAGGAATTACAGAGTTATCTCTTGCAAAGGATTTTTTCTTTAAAGGCAGAAAACGCTGTCATTCTCAGTGGGAAAGGGCAACACCTAACTTCTGCAAATAAATACGTTTTATTTTTCACACTCATCCAATGACTGCAACGTTTTCAATTAGATGCACATCCATTTGCTACTAGAATGYTGAGAAATGCAATGCTTTTAGCAGGTCCTACACGTCTCTCAGATTACAAACCTGCTGGGACTAATAATGGGACATAAACCAATTCCTAATCTATTTACAATCAAAATCATCACTGCTGATTGGAACAAACCTTATGGGACATACGAATTCAAACAACATGAGCAAATTCATTCAGCTCTTTAGAATCTCTTTTATTTTCTAAGACACATTGCTGTTTCTGGTAACTTTACAAAGGAATTGAACTTTGAGATTTTTGAAACAGTTTTTCAACATTTTAAATGGAGCATAAAACCACTAAAACTCTCTGTTGGGCATATAGAGGGCATTTTTCAAACATCGCAATGTGATTCAACAYATTTCTCTTCATTTTCAGAAATTGTTGGAACTGAGGGGTGGTGCATATATTAGATTTTCTGAAAATGCAATCAGGAGTTGACCTGCAAAGGTAATTAGGTACCTAATTTTAACTGTAAGTTACATAAAAATTGTGTGTATTCAGTTTAATTTTTAGAGAAATATATAATTAATCAAACTTGAGAGTTCAGATCATTTTATATTAAAAAAAAATATATCTAAAAGGAAGTATGTGCTTGTTTTGGCTGGGATAKGGGTAATTTTCTTCATAATAGTTTAGTTTTCTACTGGGGTTAAACCATTACAAGTTATCAAAATATAATTAATTCAAGTGAGACAACTATCTGTAATTGCATGCAGCACAGAAATAATAGTTCTAGGATAAACAGCCCGCTTAAAGAGGATATTAAAAATAGAATGTAAATAGCATAAATGGAAAAGAAATTCAATTTGAGAAAAGGAAGTATAAAACAGAGGTCAGTGATGAATATTGTCCCCACAGGTCCATATCAGGACTGTTCAATAACATCATCGATGGCATGGTGGGATCAAATGAACCTACAGAAAGCTGAGATGAGAAGCTGAGTGGTGTGGGTGACATTCCTGAGGAATGGAACACCATCCAGATAGAACTGGACAGGCTCAAACAGTTGATGCCTGTGAACATCATGGGGTTCAGCAACGACAAATGTGAGATCCTGCTCCTGAGTCAGGGCAACCCCCAGTTTTTTTTACAATGTGATAAATCACCTTCTCCCATGTGTTACCAACTAGTGAGATGCAGAGGTGAAAAAAAAAACAAACAAAAAAAAAAAACCAAAAAAAATACCCCAAAACCCTTGAATACAGCAAATACACAATTTCCAAATAGACTGATATACTCAGATATAAAGACCAAATGATTTGTATAAAGCCTCCAATATATTTAGGCTGGAATCCATAAGTTTWCTCATCATCAGTGGAAAAGATTTAAGGACAACTTTCACATCGAAGATGCAGGTGTCATTTTAAGATGAAGCATGATATATTTATGAGGGGTAATATAGAATGCAACTTGGTTGACTAAATTTGATTTGAAGATTTAGGAAAATCTAAAGTTACACTAAATCYGCTTAATGATTAATGTGTTGCTGCTTGATTTTTATCTCTGAGCTTCATTTTTAATCTATGCCCTATATTAATGCTAGCATTAGCATTTGACTTATTGCTTTGAAAGAATTTCCAAGTATAAAGTCATTAAAGAACAATTTCAAAATACAAATGCTGCCATTAAAGAAAAAAAATTTGTGTAATTCAGTAACTAGAGCAACAGCCTAAGATGAAGAGATATGACTCAAGGACAGCCTGAGAACACAGAGGGCATCAGAATTGTCAAAATTACTGGGGGCAGAGGCTGAAACAATTTCTGGGGTAGCACTGGAATTTTAGGTAGGCTTCTTACTGTTAAGATTATATTYTAGGCATTTGAAAGCAAATTCTAAGAGCTTCATGGATAAGATTAAAAAGATAAAAAAGTATAGAGGATCTCTATATATTTCCAGCTAGTCTGCAGATATGGTCACTGGTGTGACTGCTCTAAGTCAACTCCCTACTAAAGGGTTCACTGAACTTACATGTCAGTGTTATTGTGGAAAAATGTAGGAAGAGTAGAAATGTTGGGTTTTTTTTTTAAGTAGGACAGAAGAACTGTTCTTGTTGGGTGAAGAAGAAAAAAACCATCATTCACTTTTTACTTATAGTCTTGCTTTTCTGCACAAATGTGAGTCCTTCAGTGAATCTGATTGTGATATTTTTGTCTGCCTTCTATTCAAAGTCAATTCCTTCAATTTGTTCACTGATTCATACTACTTTCTCTCTCGTCCTCTTGGGTGATCATTTCTTTTACTCCTTTTCTGATGAGTGAGGTATTATCAATTAATCTGAAGAGTTAGCCCTCCATTTATGGCTTACCTTTCTCACTTTTCCACTTGTGATTTTGAGAGTACAATGCATGTTCTAGCACTGCATTTAATGGATTGTGTGATGTATTTCTTTGTCTGTCACCTCTTTTCAGAGGAAATGTACTTGACATTTTTTAAGATCTTTGTACATTTTGATATAAAGGCTTCTTCTATAGAACACAACGAAATTCAACTTATATGCAGCATCTTTCATGTTTGAGTTAGCTAAAAGCACTTTGCAATAATGAAATTGATCATGCAGTAATTGTGYAGGAAATGCAGCATTTGATGTGAGCATAATAAGTTATCAGAAAACTCCTATATGGCTGCAAGAACCATTTTTATTAAGTGTSTTTTTCACCAGASYAATCATATCAGATATCATTTTATARTCTTTAATACCAATAGTATTAAACATTTAAATCTCTCTCTTTTAGCAGTGTTGGACTTTTTCWTTGCTGGTACCATAATATTAAGACCAGTCCTCATAGGCTTATTCAACCTCATAAATGAAGCAACATGTCTAACAACAGTGGGTTTCTTTGCTCAGAGAAACAAAGAATAATTTTTAATTTTATGATAAACTACTAGTAAATCCAGATTGGTCAATTAATTTTCTTATATTATATATAGTTACAATCTGCTTTAGAAAATGTCTTGCAGGGTAAGAATTAATCATACATTTAAATTATGTTTACACTGTTCACCTTCTCATAAAACTCATACATAAAATCCTACATCTTTATTACATTATGCAGCATTTGATGGAAAGTTTTTAACCAGAAATCAGGGTATTTCTACGCATGAACTTTTCTTTTTCTTTTGTTTTTGCTTCTTTTTTTCTGGGGTTTGTTTTCTTTTTTTACCAGAAGGCCACATCGCTGATTTATGAAAACTTTGGTTTTTCTCAGCACTTAAGGGTATCCAGGGGAAAAAAAGAAAGAATTCTAAATTTCTCTGTGAAGTCCAAATGGAAATACAAAGTTTATTTACACACACAGGGATCCCTCTTCCTCTGCATCTCCCCAAATGCATTCATGTGAGTTATAGCATTCTATATTGTTTTTTTTGTTAAATCTGCAATTTTGTACAAGATACAATTCCATGACCTGACATAAAGCAAATAAGAATATTTTCATTGAGATTAAAGTATAATATTTGTATTCTGATTAGAAAAAATGCATGGGAGGAAGAGAGAAAGAGATAGATAAGAAAGATGCAAGTGTGACAGGAAGGAAGGAAGGAAGGAAGGAAGGAAGGAAGGAAGGAAGGAAGGAAGGAAGGAAGGAAGGAAGGAAGGAAGGAAGGAAGGAAGGAAGGAANGAAGGAAGGAAGGAAGGAAGGAAGGAAGGAAGGAAGGAAGGAAGGAAGGAAGGAAGGAAGGAAGGAAGGAAGGAAGGAAGGAAGGAAGGAAGGAATACTTTTTCTACCTCTATTTTAGGCAAGCACTTATGGATTAAACCTCACCCTGCAGCCCACATGGCATTTAAATTTAGTTAATTTTTAAATACAACTGGACACTCAATTTGTAGATTAATGGCACCATGATGGCAAATTGCAAGCTAAAACTCTGCCATCCCGTGTTCTTCAGCCATGATACAGGAATAACTGCCTGGCAGCAGCCCTGGTATCCAAGTGCCAAGTGGTTTTCATGCACAGAGTACAGCCACTCCAGGGGTACAGAACAGAATCTTTACATTCTTTGGTATCCTGCTCAATTTACAGACAATYCTACTTTACTTTGCATCTTTGTTATCTTGCCTTCTCTTTTTTCTGGTGCTTCCTTCCCTTCAAGTTACAACCCCTGGCAGAGACAGGATCCTGGTCCTTGCTGTCAGTTCTATGTTTACCAGGCTGTATAATCATTAGCGATGTTCATTAATCAGCTGTAAGTCTGCAATATTTGTGATTACTTATTCATGAAAAAAAAAATAGCCAGAATATATTTTTGGAACAAATTCCTGGCCTTCATGAGGATGTGGAGAATCTCCCATGCTCACGGTCAGCTGTGACACCTCGTGCCACTTCCCAAGTTCTCTTTCTGTGCTATCACCCAGGTTAAGGAAACATTGCAAAAGGGCATGAAGAGCTATCTAAAAGTATCTGCCTAAAATGCTCCACCCTACAAGGTGAAGGGTGAAGTCYCTTCCTGGAAACTGCCTAAAAACCCAAAGCTGTAGCTGCCTCCATCTCCAGCCCAGCACAGCTCAGCAMRGCTGGACTCAATGGCAGYTTTGCTACTGATTCTAATGAGACCACCAGATCCAACAATAACAAACAGAATAAATAGGAAAACAAAGCAAAAAAGAAGATACAATCTAGATCCAGGGGGATTTACTGAGATTATTAACATTAATAAAAGAGAGGGTGAACACATTCTAGCAGAGGTAGAATCTGAAAAAATAAAAAACAAACCCTAGGACGAGGATAAGGAAAATACCTGTTTATAATCAAAGACTACATCCTTTTTTTCTGCTGTGATATTTTGTGARTAAAATACTAATATGTTACCAAATTGATAGCAGACATCTATTGTGCTCTTGAATTCTTCATATATGATTGTTGGTATTAGGAATAGAACTGTATAATACACCATACAATTTAAAATAAACATGTCAGTGTCTGGGGCAAAAAAGATCTTAAACAGATACTTTGTTGAACAAATAAAAAATGATCCATCCTCATCTTCCCTCGAATGAATAGACTATATAACATAGAGCTAATTCTGTCACAAGTACTGGGTTGGGAATATGTTACCCAGGCGTAATGAGCTCTTGTAGTGCTGCTGCAGAGACCTGAGGCTTCCTGAGACAACAACTCAAGCAGCTGATTGCTGCTTGATGCTGGAAAATGAGGCCTCCTGGGGTGTCCATTAATCCCATGAATTTACKGAACACAGGGCAATGCAGAGGTGCTTGATTTCAGAAAAATGAGCCAGGCTGGCATCTCTCAACTTGAAAGAATATTTCTGGCTTCACCATCACTTATTATAAATACGAATGGGGAGTTCTCAGCTCCAAGAATACCATCATTAAATTTCTTGCCTTACTGTGTCACATTTCTAAAGAATGAGTCTTAAAGAAATGACTGAATTTATACCCATTACAGACACTCTGGATTCTTCTTTATTTTTTATCTGTGATTCTGCATTGAATATGTAAGGATTTTAATAAAACAGAGGTGAATAGAAGTAGTTCCTAACTTTGATTTTTATAACCTGTTAGCACAGCCATTTGTGTCATGAAAGAGTGCACAATCTCATTAGGTAAGAGTGCATTTCCTTAATGAATATTAATACAAATGTGTGAGCTCTCTACATCTTGATCTAATTAAAATAGATGACTCAATGAATTAATGATTAGACTTTTCCTTCCAGTATTTAAAACATACCTAATAACTGTCCGTTCTTGAATAAAATGCAACAAAAACCATGATCATAATCTCACTGGTTTGCCTCTGGCTTCACTAGAATAATACCTGGTTACATATGCATGAAAGCAGAAGCAAAAGAACAGAATTTTCATCTGGACACTCTTGGTCATATGGTTTATTTTTGGGTAGTCCTGAAAGGAGCAGGGAGTTTGAGTTGATCATCCTTCTAGGTCCCTTCAAACTCAAGATACTATATGATTCTATTATTCTTCCTAAAGTTAAACAGCTAAGCAATTCCTCTCAAACTTGGCCTCCCTTTCCTTTGTCTTGCCCACATAAGGTGAATTTTCTGTTCAATTTGGAAACAGTACTGCATTTAATTATGTTCCTTTTCTAATTACTTGAAGGACAGAGGAGTTCAGTACAAYCCTACACATTTCCAGCACTATGGAGAAAGTGAAAGAGAGCAATGCTTGACAAGAATTGGGTTTGCCTGTAGGTTTGCTGTTGTGCCAGAAATWGCACCCCACAGCCTTAGCCCAGTGAACTACATCTTCAATGTCTACATCTTCAATAATTTTGGTGAGTGCAGACAACTAGAAAACTTGGAAAAATGTGACAAAGAAGATGATTGGAAAATGAAGCAACAAATGACAAAGCACCGGAGGAAAAGTGCAAGGGGAAAATAGACCCATGGAAGATGACGGAAAGAAAAACTTCATACTAATTACCCAAGTGAAAAGAAATCTCAGCATAATGACAGACACTCTTCAACCTTTGCCTGTTTAATGTATGTAGTATAGGATACATAATATAAGTACAAAATTATTTCATTGTTCTATCTAATATAGATGTTACATCTTATTAGATGTAACATTATTATTATACTGTTAAAACAGTAATAAAATAGTGATGTAAATATGCTCTRTATAATATAAAATTAATGTTTATATTAATATAATGCATAAATAAACATAAAATCACTAGAACTTTTTACTATGTTATTAATTTATGATGTTATGGTATATAAGTTCTAAGAACTTGGCATCATTAAATCTAAATAATACTTCAACATTATACTCTTCTGTAAGGAGAAATAGTGTTACTACTATCCTTGCTACCAATTTGGCACTCCTAATAACTTGCATTTTCACAAACCACTTGAAGTAAATATATGGTCCCATCATTTTTTTGCATAATATTAATATCTTGAAATTTACAGCAGGGTGCAGATTTTATGGGAATGAGTATTTGAGATTAGTTTAAATGTACAAAATTCTTGTTTTYGTAATTTTTAATTTTATGGTTAATATTGAAAAACATCTTTTTTCAGTTTGTTTCATTTTTACTGAAGATGCCATAAAAGAGGAGGCAACTTACAATAATGAGAGTTTATGAAAAGTTAMTCTTTTAATAATACTCACATTTGTCCCTAGTTTCCCTATTTCAGATTTTACCTCTGTCTAATAATAAATACAAAAAATTTGGCAGCTACTTAAGATAAAGCATGCAAAGGTCAATGAGCTAAAGTATTTTCTGCAGTAGATACTTTTTAAAAATTTCTAYTCATAAAACTCATAGTTAAATCCTGGCAATCCTTATCACAACTGTTCAAGATGTACTGTTCTAAAACAAGCACTTGCTTGGTTATGCATGCATAATAAACCCTCTTACTGAATTTGCTTCTCCTAACTGCTTCTTCATTTGCAAATGTAATACATGCTTGCATGCCGAATAGGATAATGAAATTAATGTCATGCTTATATTTTCAATAAACAAAAAAGTAGTCAGCATACAATAAAATAATGGAAAATTAAAGTGACAAAGCAAACAAGCTATTCATACAACAGGCACAAACCCAGCCAATTTCAGACATCATTTAATTCAGAAATTATACTACTGTCCAGAAAATTTATCATGTATCAAACAAACAAACAAAAAYCAGGGATTTTTAACACTAATTGCTCACCAAGACATTTTCTGAARTTGCTTCATTTTTGCTCAGATCCTGTATTTGATAATTAGTTGTATTGCCCTGAAGTGTAATGATGTGACACTGGCATCTAATTTTGGAATAAATTCAACCCTGCAGAGAAAACCTACTTATGATTCTCTGCCCTTCCTTGAGCAAAATTTAGGAGCTTGACTAGTGTTCTGCACTGGGTTGAATTCCATTTACAATGAGTGTCAGTGTGGGGATTATAAAAAAGTTTTCAAAATTACTGGAATAAAGGCAAAGGTTGTGCCTTGTCCACAGAATTATCCGCAGTTTTAAGYGTAATTTAAGCTTATTTTTCCCTTTGTTTGTAAGCTCAAGCAAAAGAACCAGAAGGGAATTCTGAAACTCTCATGCACAACAGTGGCTTCCATGTTTGCATTCATCTTGGTTTCATTAAAATAAGGCTTCTTTCTACAAGACCCGGGAATTGTTGAGGACATTTGGTGTTGGTTGGACTCTAGGATTGCAAAAGCTGCTCTTCTGTTCTTTTTATCAGATTCTGGAACCTCATGTATAAGTGTAATCATTGCTCTGGTAYAACACCATCTGTAGTTCAGCCAGAGTGCCTCATACAAGAGACTTGAGAATCTAAAGGGAAAGGAAATTAATTGCAGTGCTGGCTTAAGAAACTTAAAATATCTGTATTTGAGGCTATGTTTTTTATTTATTTATACTAAAAATTTTAAAAATCAGAAGCCAAGAAAGGGTTCTTCAGGGAATGTGGCTGCCTCTGCATTTGTATTTTGGATCAGAGCAGTAGCAAGCTTCTGAGGCAAATTCAAAAGCCTTCTCCCCTTCCTGCAGGCTGGCTTGGTTCACAAAGCAACTTTGGTGTATGCAGCTGGCTTTCTTTCAAGGAAAACCGCACACAAGACAGGGTACAGGCTTAGTGCACCTCAACCACCAATGGAAACATAAGAGTGCAGAATAAGAATTTATCCTGCAAACACCTTTGAGCCACATGTGCGGTGGGGACCACTGTTCCCAGTGAGCAGTCTAAATCTTGTCCAAAGCAAAATGTCTGAAAGTCAAAGTCAACTGTCAGAAGTCAAAATCAACTGTTTCAATTCACAGATCTACTCCTTATGAATGGAATTACTTGTTCATGTAGACAAGGCCTGGCTGCATGGTACTCAGAGCAGCCTATGATTTCTTTTTGTAACTTCCCCTACCAGATTCTCTGCYACATTTGGCCCTGATTCACTGAACTCAGTAGATCACCAGTGGGCCAATTTTAAGCATACCATATTTGTACAGTTCTTCCTTGGGTTACAACTGTGTTGTTAGACCCCTCTATCTTTCTGGATTTGAGTGGTTTATGTTAAAAATAGGAACAATAGCTTGTTGAGTTATGTTAATAAAATCTCACTCCATAGCCCACCATCAGCCTGCATTCAGTCTGTCATCAAGAGATGGGGTCAAGCACTAGGATTGCTCTGTGTAGAAGTGGACAGCCCATTAGCAGGCTGAAGCTTTAAAATAGCAGTGAAAAGAATGTGAGCCCCCAAAGTGAATTTCCCCCCTCTTGTACTCAAGAAAAGTGTCACTGCTAACTTACACAATAAGGTCACAGTGTTTAGGGACTGATTTTTCTTTTCCATCAAGAAGACACAAATATAGCTTAGGTTCTATAAACTGAACATTTTGATAACACTGCAGTCAGGCCAATTGAAGCGGAACTGGTACAGAACCATTATCAAACATCATTTCAATAGCGTGTGGCTGTCTTCCAGGGGTGCAAATATCATGACAATATAGCAAAGCAGGCTACGAACTGGATTAGCTGAACAGCCGTTATCAGCACTCAGGAAAATAATATCAGTGACTGACTTCACCTGCTTGAGTGGTTTAAATGTCCTGCCTTTCCATACTGATAACATTTGGCACCACTTGCAGGCTGAAGAGAGCACGATTTCGTTTGATGTAATTACAGAACCATAGCAATTTTCGATAGAGAAGAAAAGACATATAGTCTAGGTCATCTTGTCCATCTCCCTGTAACTATATGAAAGTTGCCTGGCTATGTGCCTGAAGAGTATTAGAATAATACCCAGTTTTTTCTCCTCTRTATTTTTCTTATTGGATCTATTGGGTGGATTTTCAGATTCAGAGCAGCTGAGTTCCCAATAGCAATGCTATTGGAGTCTTTACATAAGGAAAATATTAATAATTTGTTTTGGCAGAGAAGAATAAGAATCGAGATGTTATTTTTAGAAATGTTCAAAAGATTTTCCTCAGGGTTTAATCTCCCCAGCACAGGATGTCTGTATGGGGGAGGACACTTTGTCTTGGTATGGCCAAGTGCTTTCTGCAGTCCAAAGCTGGCAACCTGGCTTGGAGACAGTCAGGAAATTTGTACTGCCAGGCAGATTTTGAAGTGATTCAGGTGGATTTTGAAGTGATTCAATGCAAAGAATAATTTAGAGGCAGAATCCTCATTAAGCAAATTATGCTTCCTGTCCTTGGTTTGCTCCACATAATACAAAGTTAATRTATGTTAGACATGATATATCATAGACTYATAGTATCACGARATGTTTTGGGTTGGAAGTGACCTTAGAGAYCATACTGTTCCAACTCCCTGCTATGGGCAGGGACASCTTYCACTAGACCASGMTGCTCGAAGTCCCATCCAACCTGGACTCTTTCAGGGACAAGACATYGAYRACTTCTCAAGACRACCTGTTCTRCTGCCTCATCACCCTCACTGTAAASAATTTCTCCCYATTATCTAATTTAAACCTATCCTCTTTCAGTTTAAAGCCATTCCCCCTTTTTCTACCACTGCATGTCCTTATAAAAAGTCCCCCTACGGCTTTCTTGTGGCCCCCTTTAGGTACTGGAAGGTGTCCCTGGAGCCTTCTCTTCTCGAGGAATAATCCCAACTCCCTCACTTGCCTTTACAGGAGTGCCCAGTGCTCTGACCACCTCTGGATATTCACTCCAACAATCCATGTCCTTCTCATATACTCTATATGCAACATTAACCTGTAGTAAATGGGATTTTTTTTTTTTTTAAGTTTCCTGTTCATCTCTGTAATGTCTTGCTTGGGGCACYGTTGTGATAGACATTTGATTGGTAGCATAACACTAATTTTACCCTAGTTATAAGAATGAATTTTCACTAGCTGCAGTTTTGCCCAGGGTGAATTCTGAGGTACCACATATGCCATGGGTAAGTGATACAGCACAGATTTGATTTATTTATAACATCTACCTGTTTAT
The DNA here is from genome assembly GCF_030028575.1 of Malurus melanocephalus. Lineage (NCBI taxonomy): Eukaryota > Metazoa > Chordata > Aves > Passeriformes > Maluridae > Malurus > Malurus melanocephalus. The sequence goes on along the minus strand of NW_026623724.1, from coordinate 430,906 downwards.
AAAAAAACTACCAATAAAAGGCCATCACCAGCTTTGAATTGTACCATTAGATTTTTCTGAGGCCACTGAGGAGCATACTAGAGTACATTATCAGCCTGTAGTCTCCTGCTATTTGCACAGCAGTAAGCTTACATAGTTCCATTAGCTTGCTCAGTTTAGACACAAAAGATCCAGCTACAGATTCAATACCAGGGCTAGAAAAGCTAGAAAACAGATGCTGACCTCTGGCGCCCACAGAACATTTCCACACTCAGTTTTCCATTATCCTGGAGGGTGTTCTCATTACCAGCTCCRAGAAAAGTTTTCCTAAGAGCAGTGACGCAGAGAGCACTGTAAGAATGATTGCTCCCATGGCCTGCCAAAGCATTACATGCAGCTGAGTAACAGAAAATGACTTTAACAGGATAGTCAAACTGAGCACAAAGCTGTGTATTCACTAGTGCTGGCCCTTAGGGAGGTATTAATGCCCTGACTATGAGACCTGAGGACAGGTATCTAAACATGCTCTGTCCTGGCTCTCCTGTGGCAGTGATTTGAGTGTGGGGTTTGGTTCTGCTGCCCACTACATTCACTGCTCCCTGGTATGTGCTCAGTCCTGCTCTGTAGGGGCACCAGGCTGCTTTAGRTCCTCCCTCCCACCTGTGCAGTGGTTTTTACTTTAGATGCTCTCAAGGGTAAGTGCAGCTAATATCCTGTCAGCAGAGCACAGACTGTGAGARGTCCTGCACTCAGGATCCACTTCAGAGCACCATGAGCTGTTCTCCAGACTAAATGGCCTGTCTAAAAGGCTTAATGTGAGATTTTGAGTTCCTTTTGAGGTTCCTGTGGCATCAGTGCCTCCACACAGGGTTGTTTCACACACCAGACTCCACCCAAGACTCAGACCTTTCTAACAGAAGATGGAATATCCTTGGACACTGGAAATGATGAGGAAGATCAAGCAACTGAATCCTGTCAATAGCCCATTTCTAGGGAACAGAAGTTTCTAGATGTTTGAAGATTAATATAATTTGGGAATGTGTTTAGTGTGAAGGGAAAAACTTGTAATATCTTTTCTGGTGGCACTTGTAGCTGACAAGATGTCAGTCCTATCACATTAGGACATGAATTTGGAGACCTTTTCATTTTTTGACTCCCAAAATTTAATAACTTCAAACTCTCTTCTGGGTCAGATTGGAGGTGTGGGGGAAAATGGAGGTGCCTGTATTCCTTTAATGAAAACTTATTCTTGCACTGTCCTGTTAACTTCTCTGACTATCCAGTGAATGGAGAAAAAAAACCAAAAAAACAAACCTTTCTTTTTTTTTTTTTAAATTCCCAATTTTTAGGTCATTTATTACTTTGAATTTTCCAACATCAGTGGAGATCAAGCATTTTTTCCGAGGTGTGTTATCCCTTGATAGCCCTTCTCCCTAGGGATAATGGAATTGTCAACCAAACAATGGGTGAAGGACGACACATATTCTGCAGCTGGTCCACCACGTGTAATTCTCTTTTATACCAGATTAAAGAGAGAGTGGTCAATGTGACCCCATCAGTGTTCAAATAATGTGAAAACCTGGTTGTGCAAGTTAATTTTCACTAGAAAGAAAGTCCAGAACTCCTCCTGTTAATACAGGGGGAGTAGGTGTTTGTAATGCGCTGTCACTATTACAGTAAAGAAAATTATACTAAAAAGGGCCTCTTCAGAATTTTTTGTCTGTAAGGATATATTTGTGTGGCTGTACTCTAGCCATGGGGAATTTTGGTTAAAAGAAGATAATGGACTTTTAACAAATTATAGTTTTTGCTGACATTTCATGAGGGTCTGTTGGACTGTCTGAGGGATGCCAGAGTTCAGMGTGTGCTATATAATCACACAGCATACCTGCAATTTTTCCCTGTGAGTACTTGCAAGCAGTGCAGAAATGAAAAGAGTGATTACACTTCAGGCAGGCAATTTCAAGTTACTATGTACAATAGTCTAGATAAAATCAATTTCATATGCATTACCCCTTAAAAATTCTACATGGACCACTGAAGTCCCAGCCACCTTGGCGGCTCAAAACGACATTGTCAAATTTCCTTTTCTAATAAAATGAAAGAAGTGTTGCAGTTTGATTTTTTTTTTTAATTCTGTTCTCACTCAGATARTGTTTCATATTTTGTTCAAATACATTCTAAGAGTGTTTCTGTTTTTTCATAAAGACTGGCATATGACACAAAAAGAGGAGTCTACTTTGGAAAATGTAAAATTTTAAGAAAGATAGATAGATAGATAGATAGATAGATAGATAGATAGATAGATAGATAGACAGATATATTTAATACTGTGGAGATTAATACTAGACATGCTATCTCTAGTATTCTTTAATCTTATGAACTGTATTCTGAGTAAAAATAACCTCTCCTTCTAGAACCTCTGCCCAAAAGCAAATATTCTGTTCCATGGAGTCACAGTCTGAGAAGATTTTGATAKCTTTATCCCATGCTTCAGTAGGAGCATATATTAACAATTCAGGCCTGCAAACTGTGAAGTAACACTGGCTTCAGCATTTCCAAAACTGTTTCTCCAAAASGCTTCAAACACCAAGAAATCTTTTGTCTGAGCCTTTCTGTGGTCTGGGGCAAATACAGTTCTAGTTAACTTTTACAGTAGTTCATTAGCAGAGTTATTTTGTGGGGCCGGACTCGTTTCCCATGTCTACAGAAATACTATGTACACATATTTGTAGGACATTAGAAAGATTGTGTAAAATACCACAAATGAATACCAAGAGGAAAGAACAAACTTTCAATGTAAAAAGTTCTATTGGGAACAAAATAGGGGTAAATGCCATATCCTGAGAAAAAAGGTACAGTTAACAAACATAGGATAGAGATTTGCTGAATCTGGAGAGAATACAAATAATCTAATTTTAAAAAGGCAGCAACTAAAACATACTGAGAAGGACCAAAGAAATGAGCTGTCACTGACTCAGTAATTTTATTAAACTTCTGAATATTTTCATGCTTTTAAATTTAATCCTTTATGATCACTTTCAAGCATTTTTTTCTGCCTTTCTCATGAGGTTTCATTTTTCCTTCCAGATTATTCCAAGACAGGAATATTCTGCCATTACATCATGACTAGGACAGTTCTTCTTCAKATGCTTCTTGTGAGCATTTCCTTACTGTTAGGGTCCAATTTTTATACTTTCGCAGCTCTCCTTAGTGAAACTGGGCAAACCACTTTGTGTAAGTATAAGTTTATTTTCCATAGCACATGCACAATAGCATGCAGCTTAGAGGAGAGCCCTTTAAAGGCCTTCTGTTCCACTTTCTGGTTCTTAAATGCAGCAAAGCAGACTTAATTGTAAAAACATACAAGGAGAATTTATCTAGACTGCTCACAGAGCRTTCCCTATCTCCCTTACATCACTGGATTGAGCATTACACTGCTGGGATTTGGAGAGACTCACTGGCCTTGCTGTTAAAAGGCTCATGTACTTGTAGAACTGTACTTGCTACATAATTACATGAAGATCATTTTAATTGATTACAATAAAAAAAAAATCTGCATTTCAGAATACAAAAAACATTCCAACCAAAAAAASTCAAACAAAAACAACAAACCACAAAAAAMCCCMAMMAAAMMAAMMAAAAAAAAMCCCTCAAACAAACCTAAACACAAAACCCCAAACAAAATAAACAAAAACCCCCAAAACCAAAAAAAAACCACTTTCAATATCTCTGCTGTTGCATGGGATTTGGTGTCAGAGTTACTATGAATGTTTCTGGCCCTGTTTTTATCTGCTTCAGGACTTATGATGTGGAGAAAGAACAGATGAGAAAGGATAATGGAGAGACAGGATCAATAAACTGAATGCTTCCATGTTGCTACACTTTTCAAAATAAGACTGCCCAWTCTGCACACCTGCTGATTTCTGTTGGTTTAAGTATAAAATACATAATAACATACAGTGATTACTAYTGTTTCTTTCTCTAGTACCTTAGAAAATACTGAAAGTGCTTGAAGGGCTCTAGTACGTGACTTCTCATACAGATTGGATGAGGTTTCAGGCCATAAAATTTACAAAACTTACAGCATTTTGCACCTCCCTCTGCTATTTTTCTGTGCAGCAATATTTGTCTTCTAAAAAATACATTGCTAAAGCACATATTTTCCTGTCYGTGCCACAATGCTCACCAAACTCACAAGACACATGTCTGAAGTTCGATGAATGACCAATCACGAGAGCTTTAAGTATAAAAYAATTTCCAGAGCCAAAATGTGACATACAGAAGTACTCAATGCAGCAGCTGCCAGTGTGCCAGAGGAACCAGCTCTTAATACGTCCTGGAGAACAAAGAGTGGGTGCACACACACATTCAGATGGTCCTATCATGCTTCTAACACATTTGTGTCCCCTACATTTTGTGGGCTGCACAAAGTGAGTCTCCTTTTAGTGTTTTCTCTAGCATCAAAGAAAATACCAAGCCTACCCTAATGCTCCACTGCTGTTACACACTTAAGCAATATAATCATGGTTTGTCAGAAGTTTTTKGAGAATTAAGGAACCTMAAGYCTGAGMCAATACTAGGAAAATGTTTAWTAATAAACGTCACTTCTTTTTCATTAGCACTTCTAATCTGCTCTAGGTGCCCATCAAACACATCAATACAATCAAAATGGCACAGTGGAAGTTCTTACGAGTGAAAACACTGGGCAGTGCTGTGTGGTGTTGCTGCTGTGTAAGTGCAAAGTCAAACCAGCACCAGTTCAGTCAGTTAAAAGATATATGGCAAATGGCTGTATTCAGAAATGGCTGAAGCCTTGTGATGATATGGCCATGTTGGCTCTTTGAATCTTTTTTTGTTTTCACCAGTCAAATATTTACCCATTCAGGTGCCACTGCTGTWCCCAACACAGAAAATTACATAGGTCTTGTGATTCATATACCTGCTATTACTTCACAGCCAAATCTTGTTCGAGTATCTACCAGCAACAAAAAAATGCTGCCATAGAAACCATCTTTTCTGTTACTTTAGCAATCCCCAACCCAGCAATTTTRGATGCTAATATTACAAAGGAAATGCAGAAGTGTACATTTTTGCCAGAGAGTCTGTTTATTTATAATTAGGTGAAYGTTAAGAACTGTCCATGAAGATAATGATGTCAAATCAATAAGTGATACTAAATGGCAAATAAGTCATTGATTTATATGACACRTAAACTAATTGATTATACCAGCATTTGCTAGTATAATTCAATATTTTTAATGAAGAAAAATGTGAAGTTTTAGTCTAGTATATTCTTCTGTTATCTGGCCTGTATTTCATAAATTCCTTTTACTTGTGGAGATTGAACATCAAACCTACAAAGAGCAAGTAAATATAAAATAATTGTTTTTCCATGCCACTGTTCATGTCCACTCCTTGTCTCCTTAATACCATACCCATTGTCACTCCTCAGTGTTTACCCAAAGCCCCCCGGCACCACGACAGCCAAACTATGGCAGGGCACCAAGGAGGGCTCCCTGTGCAGCTCTTCTGGACTCCACAATCCCTACAAAGTGCTAAGAAGGGAGAATCTGATCATGCTGCCAACTACTGTGTCCTCGTCTTGAAATACATCCAGTCTCGAATATGATCTCTGTGTGTAGCAATTCCCTCCTGCCAGTCAGTAATTTTGGCCCTTCGAGCAGCTGCACACRCACAGTGACATTCTTTGGATGGGCTGGAGCATGGCTGGTGCTGCGTCTGTCTGGGCAGGCTGGAGCTCCTTACCTTGACTGATACAATTGCTTGCAATTTTGCTGTTGTGAACATGGAGTRAAATACACCAGGTCTACAAAAGGTACATTTTATTCTGCTCTAAGATCAACTGCAAGTCCACAGACCTCACCTGCTCCTTCTTAGAACCTCAAATACAGCAATCTTAAGTTACATATTCTGTTCACACTCAGARCCAAGAGTGTCATCACCTTTGTTAAATTCCTTATTTCACCTTCCTTCCTTGCTCAGCTGTGAAAAATAACTACATTACACAAGATAATATTAATTTAATTTGCTTTTCATTTTAAAATGAGGACAAACACTACCTAAAACAAATTCCAATGCTTTCACTGTTTGAACTACTGTTGATAATGTCAGTGAAAGGTAAGCCACTTATTAATCTTATATAACTTGACATTTCAGTTTTATTAATCAAAGCCTTGTCAATTAAATCATGTTTCGTCATACTTTACAGATTTCAGTGGCCACAGTGCTCTTTAAAGAGCCATGGAAGTTTAGATTGAAAGAATGGCCAATGCTGCTTTGTTTACATGTCTGTTCAATTGTACATTGTTCAGTTGTACATGTTCTGTAAAATTGCACATTGTGCAATTTTAACAGAGAAGAATTTTAATAAAGAAACAAAAAAATATATACTCTGTTTTAACATTTTACAGACATCTAACCTTATACCTCTGGCAATTTTCCCTCTGTCATTAATAAAGGCTAAAGAATTCAGAGAAAAAGAAAAGGATGAAAGGCAAAAGRATTACTTCTGTTTATGATTTGATTAGAGATTAATGGTCTGTCTCTGTTGTACTAAAGCCATTGGTAGTGAAGCAGGTAATTCTTTAAATTCTATTTGATACTCCACATTCCATGCTAATCTACTGCTTTACTTACAGAGATAAAATCAGCAGCTCACCCTGCAGGAGCAATGCTTATGGTTTTCTGAAGGGTCTCTATTGTATCCCTCTTTTTCAGATGTGCACGGCTTTGTGTGTCAAAATTGTCCAGCATATAGGAGAGGCGTGTTTTAAAAATTCAGCCCCMAGCTTTTAATGCCTCGTATCCCCTTATCCAACAGCTTTGAATTACCTTGTGTCATTTGTGTTGCACGATGTTCTTGAGGCTACAACTGATTAAATGGCACAAAGTCTAGCAGTGATGGAGCAGCTTCAAATTCAAGGCCATTTAATGGATTCTCAGGCTGTCAGGCTTTCTATAAAGAAGCTCTGAAGGCCACAACAGATATTCAGTAAGTTTAAAGAAACTTCAATGTTTTCACTCTTGGTTTGTAAGGAAGGTATTGGAGTTGGTCCAGTTAATCATCCGTCAATTATACGACTATTTCTCTATTTCCCCAAAACAAATTTCAGAGCATGATAACTTCCTAGAGACTATACAAGTTGCAAAATGCTTTAAAGGTGTTGGGTTTGGATATTTCCTCTGTCAGTAATTGTAGGACAAGAAATAATCAAACACATTTTTTTGAATGTTTGAACAGAGTGTCTGTCCAGTTGAATGAACCTCATGGAATATCKGTTGTTACTGTTAAAGCTCAGCACAGCTTATGCTCATGTTAGGTATTATCTCAGGGGATCTCATTCTTCCTTGCTATAATCCCACAGTCTGATCTCATCAATGTCTATCTCTTAGCTACCTGGAGTTCCAAATACCTTCACCCTTTCTTTCAGGATCTCCCATATGCTGGGAGATGGTTGCCTATGAGCAACCAGAAAGTCATGRTGTCACTCTCCTCTGGAAGCCTCTCCTTTGCTGCAATGCAAATTASATAATTTGGCTACCGATGTGGTATTACCTCACTTGCCTCTCCCCCACCTCCTCCCTTTATTTTTTTTTTTATTTTGTTTTCCTTTTTCTGTCTATGCATACATGCTGTCCTTTGTCTTTTAATTTAAATTAGAACAAATATAGGGCAGACACCTTCTGGCTGTTTGTGAGTTACTTGCCACAGAAGGCTCCAGCTCCAATCCTAGCAGTCCCAGATGGTACTGTAATAAAAACAATAAAGATAATCTCATAATTCCCAGAGGCCATCAGACACAAATTCCACACGCAGGATGTACTCTCGTCCTCAACATTGATCAGACTTTTCTGTCGAAAGAAATGATCTGAAGAGACCAGGAATTTTCAACATTTTTATGCCTTTCCTGCATCTGCCCTGTGCATAATGAGTGACAGACAAGGGTGGCTATCCACAAATTTATGTATCCAGACACACACACAGATACATATATGCACATTTTCTGAGCCTTGGGTGTTATGACAATTTGCTTCTGCTGAGGTATTCATCTTCTGCACCACTTCAGACATTTCCCTGTGACAGTGTGACATGAATCTCTACAAACATCTACATACTAGGTGCGTATCTGATGGAAAAAAACACTGAGTCCTGAARCTACCCCTCAATGGTACACCTGTAGATCGACAGTGAAAATTAATTCAACATATTGCATTGCTRTAAGTGAATTGTAATTCATGGATAGATCTACTCACCCTGATTCAACCATCCAAAAATACATTTGCCCTTAGACTGGAGTACTCACTTTAGACTGCCTTTACAGTCAATGGACAAATAATTCTCCCCTGAACAAGGGTCCGTGTGAAATAAGGAAACAAAAAAAAGATGAGATAAACTGTTTTTAATGCTCAGGGCCTGGGATTAAAAAAAATGGACACCTGATTTTAGATTACTACAGTTAAATGAGATTGACCATTGTTGTGATTGTTTTTGTCTGGTTTTGTCTCTCCCCTGAAGATGTGTAAGACTTTGTGCCACTATTTCAGTACGGTTCCTGAATGTCAAGTTGTGAGAGTGGCCTGTGGGGAGATAATGACTTTTTGTTTACCACGCTCTATAGGGAAATTTTTGTTTACCACTGCATGGCTAGGTTTTATAGTGGTCATCAAACCTGCCTTTTCAGTCAGCTTATTTTATTTTTTCAATCCTGRCAGAGTCCTTTAATTATATCTCCTCTCTAGAGCTCAGTAATCCTTCACATTCCTAATATTCTTTCAACTAGTTTTGCACTCTCACAAGTATTTAATTTTGATCCTCTGTATGGAATAATATATCCTTCTTTCTATTTGATAACAAATTTCATTTTTAACGCCAAATTTCCTACCTCTCTTTCTGGATGGTTAAGTTGTAAAACATAGGTCCTCTAAACATTTCTGTCCACACTTTGATGTCCATAAATGTTGAATATCAGGGGTGGAAAAAAGTTAATAATGAATCATAATTTAACACTTCATGGGTAGCAGGTTGAAACATATAATTTGGAAACTTAATGGTCTTTGTTAGTCGAGACTGAGACAAAACACTCTGAACATCTCTGTTTATGTTGCTACACTGCCAGCACCTTCATAGATGAGTTCACAGATTGCAGTGTTAAGGAAGRAGAACCAAACCATTCAGGTGAGTATGGCTTTGGACTGGATATATAGCAAGGTGCATAAGCACCATCCTGAATTAGAGAATTCAACTTCCCTGTGAATTAATTTATTCTGAAATTAATCAGAAAGACAGCGAAATTTTTTGGAAGGTAGGTCTATGAGTTCTAGTTATTTGATTAAATGATAAACAAAACATTGATAGATTCTATTAAATAGTGATTACATAGCAAAGATATTACTTTAAAAGGCCTGTTGAAGTCATTCAAAATCAGATATTTAATCATTCCTTATCATTCTGGAGCAAATAGAAGATGGTTGCAGTGATAAACTCATTTGCAACCTCTAAAATTCCAGGAATATTTATTTCCACTAATAATGAGCTTCTCACCTGGGTACTCTGCAGCAATTACATGYAAATGCCCTTTTTTCCATGGAAAATTGTAATCAATATTTACATGCTTAAGAGCAAGGTGCATGAAAGCTTAGAAATTAATGAGCAAGTTGGCCAAAAATATAACTCTGAGATCTTAGCAAAGCAGTAAATTCTCTAGCAGAGTGGATAACTTCTCTGAAATCAACCAAAACCCACTTTAATAATTTTTAATAGCTCAGAATACCCAGTGGTTTTAGGAAAATTTGAAAAGAGACTGATTCCAGTATATAGTTTAAAATAAATATTTAATCCATGACAATAATTGCAGATATTATTTTTCTGTAGAAATTCTCAAAGGAGAAAAATTCTACATTGATTCTCTTATTTATTACAAAGTGTAGTTTGTCAATTGCCGTAGCCTAAAGTTTCAATTTAATGTTTTCGGATTTAGAAGTGTTTTGTGTTTCTGACATTATTATTTTATTAAGGTTTTGGAACTTCACATGAAAAGTGTTTACCAAACTGTCAATACTCTAACTTTCTATTTCCTTGCATAATCTGTACTGTCTGCAACTGCCAAATCAAATTAGTTGAGTAAATATTTTGGTTCTAAGCACTAAATGACATATTGAAGTGCAAGTCAAATAGTAAATAAAACCAGACATTCTTTGCCAGTTTGTGGTGTCGACTTTAATGACATGATAAACCCATTGCTCATCCTGAATACAACTGCCATATCAGAATAAAATGAAGCCTTATAAGAAATAAATATTTTGATMGATTTTTCCAAGAAAGGGCAGGAATAATGAAAAAATCACAAACTCTTTTACCAGAAGAGTATTGATATTACGTTGCATTTTACAGTTGTTTCCAGAAGGCATGATTGCTAATCAGATCAACAATAAATTGAGTGTCAATGTTCCCTTACTTGTGCATTCAAAACTCTACTATTAGCATAATTCAAATTATTAATTATTTATTATTTCTATTGCAGCAGTACTCAAGAGTCCTTATCAAAACCTGGCATAAACGTGCAATGAGCAGTGTTCTTGCATAAGAAAGCTTAGGTAAGTTTTGTGAAGAAAGAATAATGATTAGGGAATTTTCTTCCCAGAATYTGAGAAACACAATGATTTTCTGGGTTTTTCTCTAGACTTAAATTTGTGTCCAAGTGCAGTCAGCTGATGTCCAGTTTATTATTCTTCCTTATTTGTCTTGCAAAGACTACCTCTGGCACGACTAGGATTAAAATGGTAACAGCAAACATCAAACTTAAACTGAAAGACCTTTAAAAATTTGGATCCTCTGACAGATGAAAAAATTCTATCTCATGTTCATTCAGGCAAGTAATATTTTCCAGGATAACTAAGGGAAGATAAATTTGGTCTATGCAAAGAGTAAAATTTTAGTGAAATCTGACATAACAAAAATATATGAAGATTATTACTATCCCCACTGAATAATTCTAGAAGACATTGATCACTGAAGTGTATTCTTTTCTGAGATATATAGGATGATTTTGTCTCACCTATCAAACTAAGATATTGATTGTACTCTTAGACTAAAAGCCATGATCTTAACTGACTAACATTTTAGTATAAGGTACAGCTCAGTCTTAAAATACTTAGCAAAGTTTTATTATGCATTGAAAAGAAACTTATTCAGTGTATCTAATACAGTTTATAACTGATAAATAAGTCACTCACCTAGGAAGATGTATTAGTAAACAGAGTACACTAAGCAACTCAATGTTATTTATACATTGCACTTGTTCTAAAAATCTACTGTTTAATGCAYGTGGCCATCATTTTTTTTTTCCATATCCCTAATAATTCATAACACCACTAGTGATTTCTTTAGCCTAAATGTGAACTGAAAATCTCTTAATTTCTTTTCCAATGATTGCTGAAACCAGTTCTAATCTTCTCTTTCTCCAGTTTTAAAAGTGAAGAATAAGATCACAAATAGAGCCATGACCCAATGGATACGGATAGAAAAAGGGAAGGAAAGGAAARGCTGCTAATGTTCTCGAGATGTCCTTCTGTAATAAAGTCCCTTAGCAAGGTGGCATATTTCCCCACCAGGGCAATCCTAGAGATTTGCACTACCCAATTACTAGAGGTAGTAATTACGTAAAGGTAGAGGGTAGAGGGCATTGGGATGATAAAGATGGACCTCTTTCCCTGCAGGGAGAGGTGAAAGACCTTGGCTTAGCCACCCTGGAGGGACCTAACAGCAGCAATTTACAAAGGGCTTATCAAAAAGATGGACCTGGGTTCTTAATAGAAGAGAACGAAAGTCAGTGGGCACRAGCTGGAAGAAGGGAAGTTCAAACCAAATGCAATGAAAATCCTTTTCCCAATGAAAAGAATAAAACAGTGGCACAAGTTGCCCAAAGAGGCTGAATGTTCTGTATCTTTGATGTTTTCAATGACAGAATGGACAAGCCCTGAACAGCCTGATCTGAACTCACATCTGACCCTGCTTGAGTAGGAGATTGGACCTCCTGATGTCCCTTCCAAATGGAATTATCTTGTGGTTCCATGATTCTGTGATGTCAGCTTTCACATGCAGACCTCAGAATCAATATGAAATTTATCAAATATAAAACACCTTAAAACTCAAATAAATACTTCAGTCCTATACATCATGTACAGACTTATTTAATAGCCACTTCAGGGCATCTTAGGCTTGGTTTCCCTGCCTAAAATGGCTGCAGCACAAAGCTGATATATTAGTAGACTTTACTGTTATCTGACATTTTTATATATTCAATGAGACATTTTTCTAAATACAAAAGGCAATTAAACTTCAAAGAAAATGATTTACAAAAGAGGAACAAATGTAGTTAGCTAGATATATGGATTAGTAAAATAAAGTTTATATCACTTAGAAGCACGGGCTGTATATAATAYGGATGTTTGTGTTCTTTATGGCCTACATAAAGTTGAGTCTGTTTGGGTATCTTAGCTAAATATTTGCATATACTGACATTTTAGATTTTTTAAGGTGCTGGCTTTATATAATAATTTCTTTTTATATATTTTAAACTACATTTCTATAATACTGTTTCTTTTAGATTTAAAATGTGGATTTCAGCTCTTCCATTTRATTATTGTAAGAGCTAAGGAAGACATTATTGCAGTATTGCTTTAAGCATTTGCTTGCTAACAGAAGGCTGTAAGAGGCCAACGTGCATTTGGTACAATTGTGAAATTCTTATAGAATGCATCTGTCTCAGCTATTAACCATATGAGATTGGTTCAGCAGAGACTGCTGAAAAGGAGCATATTGATTGCCTGTCAGAGGAGTACAATGCACAGTATTATAATGGATGCAGATTACAGGGATTGCTGTTGAACAAGGAACTTTTGAGAGGTTCTATTTATTTCAAATGCTTTAACAAAAGCAATTTGAATGAGCCAAAACATAGGTATTTTCCCTGAATTGCTTTTAGTGTTCCTATTTTTAATAGATTTTGTTTCAGAAAGTTCTGACATTAAGTAGGGTGCTAATGACTTCTGTACAGAGTGGCAACTATGCTTTTGTGTGATAAAGCCACAAAAAATTTACTCAGCTTAATTGACAATAAAATTTAGTATTCTGTCAATAACTCCTCCTTTATCATTCCACATTTCAACAAGATTATGTTGACAGTGCCTTTAAAAATATGAATTTATTTCTGGTAGCACTATGCCATATGCTTTTGTAATGTAATTAAACTGTAAATGTTAATGTAAAACTAATTATAACAGGTCCAATTTTTTATCAAGCAGTGAGAAAGGGACAGTTCTAAATATATTTAACATTTGAGTTTGCATTTTGAATGCTTCTAACTTATATCAGAATTCAATATGAAACATGACAGTGTATCTCAGCTACGTGACACTGGGGATTCAGAACTGATAAGTAGCTCCACATGAGTTTCCATGATTATGTAGTAAAAAAAAAGTGGTTTTTTTGAATTAAAATGCAGAAACTATGAAGAAAAAAAAATTTTTCCTTTGTATGTTTTCCACACATGCAAAATTTGTTTTTTGCGTTTTTTGCTAGGAAATGTCTGATTGCCTTAATGTATTTTCCTAAAAATCTGGATAAAATATCAATTAACCAAGTTACTATGTTAAATTCATTGTCTTCTCAAACCAAAGCAAAGGAAAGAAGATGGGGTTCCACAAGAAACATCCAGAAAATATGTTCCACCAGTCCTTYTTCCTTTGTACTGACAACCACAAAGAAGGAATGTTAATCTGTAGTGAGAGCATAAGCAGGACCAGAACAGTAGCGATGGCTTAAGCAGGATCAGATGATGTTTGCTCCTGGAAAGAAACTAAAGAATAACAGAAGAAAATCTGAATGGCTGAACATCTTTCCACAGCGGCTTGAACATTAATTTGCTAAGAAGTGACATTTGATTATGTTTATTTTGGCTCAACCTATCAGCCTTGTTGAGTTCTGACACAGTACTCYTTCAGCTTTCTGGAATATCCCTCATCATCCAATATTTACTTAAATAATTCACTCATCCAGCAAGACTGAAGTCTTTTAAAAATGAGTGGCTTAAAAAAAACCCACTTTATTGTGGATTACACCTTAATGTTTAGATTAATGATTGGTAAAAGAACATATATCTCAGAGTTCTTACCTCACTTTCATTAGATTCATGCTCAGCTTACTAGTTTTACTCAAATACGTGTTGGTTATATTTGGCTTCTCGGCATCATTTTTTAAATATATGGATTTAAGATACATTCAAAATGTGATTTTTTTGTATACTTACATGATATTCAACTTTGGAAAAAAATATTTTACTCGTAATGCATATTTTGAAGATCAAAGGCCTTAGATAAACAGACTGCCTTTGACTCTGCTTCTTTTATCTTGCTTTAAATACTTTGTATTTTATACTCCCATATGTATTTGTTAATTTTGATGTCCTCTCTTTTCCATTTTCTCACCATTGCTTTTCACTGACAATTGCTGTCCTTTCTATTGCCATTGAGCTGCAAAAAACTCCTAGAAAAAGACAGCTCAGTAAGGCRATGCAGTTTTCTATCTATTACAGAAATCCTTTTTCATATCCGTTTTCATTCAAAATGTTCCACGTAYCATTTTGTTAGTATTCACATTTTTTTCTGAATTTTCTTTGGGGGTTAGAAGCTTTTCTGAAGCACTAAAGATATCTTTACCTGGTTGAAATGATCTTTATTTTCCTCTTCTGACCATATTATGGCTGTCTGGGCTGACACTAACTTCCATGCAGGGATTAGTTAATTTTTGCTCACTAGGATACTCAAATGAACTTTAAAATTTTAACAGCAAAGTGTGATCATATGATATATCTTGCGAGGGAAAAAGAAAAGCATTTTTTCTTGCTTGCATTCTCTAAAAAAGAAGCAGATCAATCTACTRCTTTTGATAAAATGTGGGCCAAGGACCAGCTCTGAGTCTGCACAAAATATTGTGCATATTGCACTTATTTTTAGTTGAATATTATTCATTGAATACATTATTTAGAAAATGTTGCTGGTTTTCAATGAATAATTTATTCAGTTTTGTTGCTATCTTAGACCAGCTTTAATTATAACCCATAGTGCACTGCTGAAGCAAAGAAAGATGAAAAAAGATTAGCCCAACTATTGCGAGGATATCTCAGGGCATTAAATATCATCCATCTAAGCTGAAATCAAAATCCTGATGTTTTCAACTTGCATATATTCTCYCTTGTCACTTTGAAGTATTTTTGGTTTAGTTTCTTTCTCCTTTTTTCCCCTTCCTCCCTTCTTTCTGTCAATTCTTGCCTCCAATTTTCCCTAAATGTCTATTCTGTCTTTCCTGTCTCTTTTCTATTGCACCACTCACCTACCCCTGTCAACAAGCCCTCATTTTTGATATAGATTAAGAGTAGTCCAGCAGACCTCTTGAGAGTAAATGGATCCTTCACAAAGCACTTCTAAATTTATTAATTTTTCTCTGCTGATTCAGCTCAGTGGAGTAAATCTACAGGAAAACATTTCTGGGAGACATTTTATTTCCTTGTAGGCTTCTGGTAAATGAAAACGATTCTTTGACCAGTGTATTTTAACAGCTCCCATATGAAACCATCATCTGCTCTTGTCCATCATTTAACTCAGACTAGAAAAGTGTCACAGTAAATTTACTGAGTTAGTCTGGCAACATCCATGAATGCAAATTCATAGAGGAGAGAAAGAAATGCAAATCAATACAGATCTATGTGCCAATCTTTAGGCAAGCTATGAAGGCAACTATTCTGAAGCAATTATAGCAAAGAGGAGAGGCTGATTTTATCCAAGTCAGTCAGAAATCTGTGTAACTGATGACATATTGGCATTGGCAAATAGCTTAGGTTGTGGGTGCAATATTAGGAATCATTAAAAATCACAAGAGAATAGGAGTGCATGTGAACCAGAAGAATGTCTTGGTTCATCAGAGTGCTCTTAAATAGACTTCTGTGAAATGTCCTAATGCTGATGTGAGCCATTCTGCTGCTGATACCCAAAAAGAGAGAGGTGGAGAAAAGACCCTCGGCACCATGAAAATATTCATATTTGAAAAGTTTTAAAAAGTGGACTGGTGGCTACTATAAAAAACTCTTACATACCTTGTTCTTGGACTCAATGGAACAGAATTTGTAAAATGACCTTTGTCTGTGCTGGAAACATTTCATACTGGATTGCTCTAATGCAGGAATAATAAAGGACAGTTCAAATGGAATGACAACCTAGATCAGGTTCTTCAGCACCATAAAAATGCAAATAATGATAGACATTAGATAAAAACTAGACAGCCAAAAGGGTGTTCTCTGGTGGTTCCAAGAGAAAAACATAGAGGAGATTCTTCTGGGGACTCTGTCACTGGTTAAAACACTTAAATACAGTTGCATCTGGAACTTAGAAACCCTAACACCAGCAATTTAATGCCCTGGAAAGCAAAAGAATTAAGCTCACTGTCACGTATCTGTTACGTGTTTAAAGTCTGCCAATAATGTAGCATATGAAAGTGTGTCTTAAAGAAAAACYTAACTTATTAAAATAAAGTAAATGTTTAATTACCCCTCTCTGACTAAACAGTTAGTTGCAAGAGCAGCGAGCACAAAAACATACTTGTAGATGTGAATATATACATGTTTAGGGACACAGCACTTGTCATATACAAACCATGTAAATAGATTTGAGAAACTCAAGTTATGTAAGAAGCCCTTTCCATGAAAATGCTGTTTAATGCTACAAACTCTGATTACCCCAAATATAATTTATATTTTTTCTTTCTAGAAGCAGTTTTAAAAAATCCTCTCCATTTCTATTTCTAGTCTAGAAAACCTTACCTACTGATACAACATATTGCATATTGTCATACAGCATATTTCTGCTTCTTCATCAACCTCTTTTTGACAATAAATATAAGTGTTAGAGTTCTTGGAAAACTTCACCCTATTCTGGAAAATCTCTATAGAGTTGGGAAAATTGAAATGGTTACACAGGAATTATTTTTAAAATAAAAATGTACGAGTCTAGGTTGCTATTTTCCACATATCTTCCTTATTTCCTAACTTGTTGGCGAGGTTATCATATAAGCCATGCTCTAGTAACTTTACAAATATAAATCATAAAATTTTGCCTATTGTAATTACGACATCTGTTCTGCACCAGGGTATAATATAGGTCAATAACAACAGCATGGCTTGGTGTCACAGCTGGATTTGTATCACAAATAAAATCATAAATAATTTACAAATGGATTCTCTATAATAAATTGTTGATATTGTTTCTCTCAACATAAAAGCAAGAAAAATACTCTTGTCCATCCAAGCATTATGCTATATGCGATCAGGAAACATTTTATAGTATATAATTGAAAAAGTAATCATGAGATCCCCAACCCATGTCCCACAATTATATTAAAAGCTTTTACTCTATTAAATAGTATTATCTTTAAAATTATTAGCAATTTATCAGAGTCCTCAACAATGTAGAAAAACTACAGTACCTTGAACACTAGCTTTTTCAAACATAATTAAATGAAGCATAAAGGCCTAAATACCACACATTCTTCAACTGTACAGCCGTAGTTGAGAATACAAGACAGAAATAAATCTACTTTAACAGATGTATTATGAGACCTCAGGTAAGTTTTTGATTAGTATTCAAGTACCTGTATCATCTGTTAGGAAAACTGCAGTGCAGGCATGTAGCTTTTAAACAGAAAGCCAAAATCGCAGCTGAAGAGCGGGACAGAAAATGATAAAAGTCCTTTTCCAGCTCTGTCACCAACTGGCTGTTGAATTTTATAGGTAGATTAAGTCATGGAAGATTAAGACAGAAGCTTTGCTCAGAGTACCTACCAGGCAAGAGAAAGCAAAATACAGCACTCCATTTACAATAATGTACTATGTAAAACCAGAAAAGCTGATTGGCAAAGCAATCATCTCTAAAATGTCCCTGAAGACTATAAATAAAACACTATTATATTTTATACTGGAGCTCCGTGCTATGACGACAACCCATTAACTCAATCAGAATAACGACAGGAGGGCCATCAGAATGATAAAGCCGTTCTAATGAAATGCAGACAAAGATTAAAAAGAATTAAAAGTGACAAGTAAAATCCATTAAAGGACAGCCTTTAGCTACTGTAATCAAAGGATTATTACTTTTCTTGTCAATTAACAGYTGCGTGTCTATTTTTTCACGCAACACAAAAGACTACACAAAGTGTCAAAAAATCATTATTAATAGAAGGCATTTATTTTTATTTACTCGGCTTCTGCAAGTACATTGCAAGATCTCCAAATGAATCAAGTACACAAATTTAGAAGCCATAACACACAATTAACCACAGCATTCTGTGTCATTATTATTCTTAAAACTGAGTCTTACTGAAGGAAGAAAGCAATTACAAATGGAATCATTTGCAAGTGTATTAATCAATATCTTTAACTTATGAATACCATTACAAACATACACATGCAGAAATGCTCTGTGTTTTTCACTCCTTGACATATGTTTACCTACTTTGCCACAATACTGCATGACAGAACATTCCACTAATGTTGGATTCTGCAAACTGCACAGGCAAATTAAATTTCTTGAAAATAATTAACAGCAAAAAGCCAAAACTTAAAAAAGTTTAAGAGGAAATTAAATTCTTGAATACCACAGACAAACTTGCACCTTGCACTTTTGTTTGGAAAAAAAGTCATCCACAAGCAAGCACAGGTTACTTTGAATAAACATGGAAAATTTCATAACAAAGTCTTTTACAATTAATATTAGACAATGAATAAAATTAATGATACTACTAATACTACCAGATGAGGCCAGGGAAGAGGTCACAGAAAAACTCTTTTCCTTCTTTTTTATGTATTTTAATATGTGACAATTGTCTATGTTGCCTCCATAGTCTTTAGCAAATTTTCTCTACTTTGTGCTGCTTCCAATTTGCTCTAAGTACTTTCAGAATGGGAAAAATCATGTTGTTGTTCCATGCTAAAACACCTATGTCCTTTTCTCAGACAGGCTATGGCAGTTTTTGGTCATTCATCCACATTCYTTTTCATCACTACAACTTTAAATAGATGAATGAATAGCCAAGTTGAATAATCTTCGACTAATTTTGCATTTCTGAAACAAGCAAAATAATTTGCAATATTCTGTAGTGATTAAGAGAGAAAATTAAGACACCATAACATTTCAATTATATCCACTTCAACCTACCCTGATGAAACAAGAGTAATCATGAACAAAACGTCACCCCAATCCACATCTGCACTCTCTAAATAAATGTCAGGATACTTTGTTCTCCCAGTACTTATCAAAGCACGCAAGYTTCTTGAGGGCTGAGAGACTACATTCAGAATTATGCATAATCACATCAATTGCAAGATTGATAGTTGCTCCTGTGAGAGGCATCTGAGAAAGCAAATATTTTCATTTGATGCAAATTGGCTTACTAAAGGGAAGGCAGCAATGGCTTTTCACCACCCAGGGATTTCTTTTTGTTCATACAGCATTACCTAAGGAATACTGAGTTTTCCTTGTTAAAAATTACATTTCTGAGATAGTAATTTTTTCTTACTAAATCCTATGAATATGTTGCAGCCCACCACTGAGTCAGAAGATTAAATTTTAGGTAAATCAATAGTTCAAATGCTTCATTTGTCCTGTATATCTGTAATTTAAAGAACTATTGAAAATAACTGTATATTACATTGAAAGAGGTGATGGAATGCTGCTTCTTTAAATAGTAYTTAAACACAGGATGGGCATTTGTCAGTTCAGAATTATGAAAAATATCTGCATGATATTAGAAATAATGCATGTATTATTGCTGCAACACTTAATAAAATAATTTCTAAAGTATCATATGAACCAAAAAAGTTTTTTGTAATCCTTATCATCTCCCAGCAAGCAAAAAGAAAAAAACAAACCTGACACTTCTATGAATGATTATTTTCTTCCTCTTCACCTAAGAAACAAACCGAAAGAAGGAATGAAATAAATTCAAGTRAGATTCCTGAGGGAGTTCTGTCTTTTATTCTCACTTTAATCACTTCATCTGTGTCTAATACTGTCAGTAGGCACTGCTGTATTTTTTCCTGTTTTCCTGTAAATTCTCCCCCAAACTCTCCTTTCCCGGGCTGTTTAAAATGTTCATCTTGCTCTATTCTTGGATAGGAGTTATTTTCCGTGGCTCACTGATTTTACCATACAATGCCATGACCTTTGGAAAGTTTTTTTCCCTCTTTGAGTCTATTCTCACAGCTGCTTTACAGAGGTCTGTTCATAGCCTTTCCAGACTGCCTGGAGGARCTTGTTCATCAGCATTCAAATCTCTGGAGACAAACAGAGTCAGTGCAGTTCTGGTAAGGAACACATTTCTTAGTTGTGTGACAAGTTTCACAGACAAATACWACAGAGAGTTTTCCACACACTACACAGAGCAAGTGGATAGGACAGTGTCAGAGATGTGTGTTCCGGCAGTTTCTGGAGATAATTTTGTAGAATGAAACACTTTGTAGCTTCTCTCTCTCCTATCTATGTGTGTCAACTTCCCCCAGCATCTCACACTGCCTTTCAAAACAATGGCAAGGATAAGTGTTCTCTGACAGTTATAAAATAATGTGTAATTGCACTAAAGTGTGGATATAATGTGAGAATGTGAATAACATTGATATGAATAAAGTCTAGCTATGCCTACTTGCTGCAAAATAGTGACATTATTTTCCATTTCATAGGGCCAACCTTGCAATCAGTTCCAAAGTTATTCCGAACAGAACATTTTGCACTACTCCATCTGCAATTTCTCATTCCGAATCCCAAAACAAACTGCTTGATTAGCATCCGGGCAAGAGGAATATCTGAGAGGTGAGGACAAAGCAGATTGATAGTTCCAGTCTTCCAGTGATGGAAGGTACTTGATCTTTTGCCACAATTGCGATGGCAGTAAGATCAGACTATAGCTGTGAATTATTTTCTATAAAGACTAAAGAATTGGAAATTACTTCGAAGAGCACTAGCAAGAGTTCAGTCTTACAAGAAGCACAATTAGATTTGAATATGTCTAGAAAGGTCCTGGGTGCTTATACTTAGTTTTCTCCATTATCTCGTTTATTTCTTTTTAGTTTTTCCTGGAATTCTCTTAATAACCATCATCTAATACATATGGATGTATTTGTTGACCTTCCATYGCATCAGTTTTCATGCACCAAAACACACTCAGATTTTTTAATATAGAGTTGCATCACGTTTTTTTCCCTACCAGAAATCTGACTAATGTGAATGACAGATCTTTTTGGATTTATTGTGCCAGATTTTTTTTTTTTTTTTTTGACAGACAATTTGCTCCTTGTCTTTGTTTAACCTCAGAAGGATTAGAATTTCTATTTATATGGGGGCTTTTATGGATTATGTTTTTTCTTACTGATTAAGTTTGTATACCATTTTGTAGGTCAGAGGCCTACTCAATCCTAATTGAACCCTTTGAAAAACCTGATGTCTTAGGGATGCATTCAGGCCAATGAAACACTAAATGTCTTCAGACTTACATTTACTGGGTGATCTGTCTTTGTGGACTTCAGCACATTTTCCCTTCCTCTAGTAGAAAAAAAAAATAAGGGCATGCAATAACAGAGGAAAAAAGCTCAGCAATTAACTGATCGTATAAATATAATGAAATATATTGAATAATGAATATAAACAAAATAAATATAATGAAAGGCTTAAATAAATCTGGATCAATAACTATTTGTCCATTTATCATTGTCCATTCAAATTGCCCTGGTTCGGCACTTCAAAGGTATCTCAAATATAAAGACAAAATATTTTATTCTGTTCAGGAAGGCAATCTACAGGAGAACAATCTACATGTCAGGTGGTGAAGTGTGTTCATCTCTAGCAACAATCAGATTGTACTGGGTCTATATGCACACTTATGCAAGTGTTTGGAAATATGAAATAGAACTTCTGAGAAAGGGACTTGCTCTTCCTTTAGCTACCTGCTGTTGGGAAAAGAGCCAGGGACACCAGGTAGCAATCAGGCTGTTGTGTGATTTCCCCACGCTAGACAAGTATACTGAAAGCAGGATCTGTTTTCTCCCAAGCAGCAATGGCCCTGCAGGCAGCAGTCCCTCAAGCAGAGGAAACTGTTGGTTGATGACTGGACTGTGTGGATGTCAGAATGAGATCCTTTAMTTGGAGCATCTTTACTACCTCCTGCCAAATCACCTGACAATGCTAATTGTCATCCACTGCTCAGACTCTTTTCTTCTGAAGTGTCATTTTTTTCTCACGGAAGATGAGAAATTAAACCTATGCCTGTCTTTCACAAACTCAAAAGGTGTCAAATTTTGCTTGAAAAGATTTTTTTTTCCTGCTATTTCACTGCAACTCAAATTAAAGTAGTTGTYCAAGGTCCACACACAGCTGACACAGAAGCAAATACCTTTAAAGGCTCCAGATCCATTCAATGTCTAGCTATGTGGCTGGAGTATGCTCAGATTGTTTATAAATGTTTTAATCTTCACACTGAACAGGAAAAATTGTGAGTGAGAATAGTCCCAACTCTTCTTGAAGAAATTTAAGTGTGATCTGCACTTCCTTCCTTTTCTATTCTCTAATTTTAATTATCTTACAGCACTTGTGACTTTCCATGATGTACCAAGAACACACTGCACGACRATGTTGAAACATAGCCGCCATATCCCAAACACAAGACAGAAACTAACACACAGATACAGGCAAGAAAAGCTATTTTATCTTGTCCTGACAGCTGGGAATATTGTCTGTCTAAAAGTTTTRATGCAGCACATAKGTTTAATTTTATCACACAACTGCACAGAGAAAAATGYTTCAGTTCATTCCAGGTCCTTGTTGAACTATTTAGTGCAACAGCCTGTTGAGGCTGAGATGACTGAGGTCCCAAACACAGAAATGCGTTCATCATATTTGGTCCATAACATTCTGGGATAGATAAACCTTTTYAGCATATCCTTTGGGGTTGTGATTTGTCTCCCTTACAATGAAATTTTTTGGAAAGATGAGTCATTCTCAAGCAAATGAAATGCTTTGCACACCATTTCACTTCTGTCATGCGTTATTAAAGGCCTGCATATCTTTATCCATACATTTTGGGTAATTTGGCCATCCCTTAYGTTCCTTTCCATAAAACACACTTATGCTGTTGTCACCATCATAATCCCATAAACCACAATACTGATGAAAGGGTCAGCACATAACAGGCAACGTGGATAAGCTTCATGTTCAGCAACTTGCATGATTATTGTGACCCAATATTACTCCAGAAATGTGCAGATACCCATGGTATTATTTATTAGTGCTCCCTTTACAGTTAACAAAAAACCTTCACTTGATGTTCAGACAGATTTTTAATATTCTTAGTAAGAACACTCCCCTGGATGCTCTCTCACCATTAAGCACATTTATGTCAGGAGAGGTGCCTAAAGAAAACTTTCAGATAGCTAAAGACAGATTATATAAATCCTCCCCTACAYGCATGCATGAACATCTCAAGGCATGCACCTTGCCCTGGAAGAACTTTCGCTTCACATTTGAAAGTTATCAATAAAATTATGTTGCCTAACACTTTCTGATGGCCCATGAATTATTTTAGGTACACTGATCAGTCAACTTTCTGGAAAGACTAAGTAAGTTTTAAGCTGGCAGAAAGCATGTTCATATCATTCCAACTCAAATTTTCTGGCCTTCCATAGGCAATTTTTCTGCTTAGCTTGACCATGCTTACTGAACTGTGTGTCTCTGAACTTTCWGATAATGATTTTAACAACTTTTGAAACACTGAATATTTCCTGGCTGGAACAGCCACTATCACGTATGAATACTCCAACATTGACTTTCACATCTCATCTTGCATTTTTTAAGTTGTGCACATAGAATTGCTGCCAATTTCCCAGAATGCACAACCCCCAAATATTCTTGCTGGATATCTGATATCAAGTCCTATTTCAGAATAAGGAGATTGGTTCTCTCAGCTCCCATCAGTCTCAGTGGCATAATGCAGAAGAGAAGGATGACAAGAAATAACAAAAGGTTCAGCAAATGGCCTGTCAAGTGCCAATCACATCAGCAATTTTGGACCACGCTTCCAAAGAGACTTGGGAGCTAAATGCATCAAGAGCATATTTTTGACTAACATAATGTTGCCTTATTGTTTACTTGACAAGAAAAGTTTCTGGCAGCTCTTTGGCACAAAAAGCTTTAGTCCTTATGTCGCTCTGAAGGTTCACTTGCAGCAGCTCCTCCTTCTCTGTGGTTTATAGCTAGCCGAGGTAAAACTGGGGACTAGGATTTATTCCCAGAGAAGAGAAAGTTTTATGCCACGGTAAACTTCAAAGAAAGTTGCATTATAAATCTCATACCTTTGCAGATGGTTATAGAAATGTTTAGCTGGAACAGATGAGAGTGGGAAGGAARCTGGTCATTGTGGTTGTCCCTAAAGGATTTACATGGCTGGAGAGAGGGTGATTGATAGGGAAATCTCAGGGTCCTCGTCAGCTGGGGAGTGTTTGGGATCAGCAGCTATGGGGGCTTTTCTGAAGGGGCAAAGCAGAACCCCACAGCTTGGGCCCATCCCATCCCCACRGGAGCAGGGCAGTGGGTGCAGCCCAACCCCAGCCCTGGACACTGAGCTGGGAATGTGGGATCACAGGGAGCTCAGGGCTGTGCTGGGAGGAACTGGAGCCCAGGGCTGCTGCAGAGTGGCTCTGGCAGGAACTGAGGTTTCTGGGCGTGAAATGAGCCCCAGCAGGAGCCAGGAAGGAACATCAGGCCTCCTGATTCTGTCCAGATGGGGACAGGATGGACTAATTGAAAACCTGACCTTATCGGGTATTTTCATTGAAAGTTTTAGAAAAACAGGTAACAGTGTGATAAAGAATTTGGAAGCTTATTTGTATGTTACTGGTACAAACATATATACATATCATAAGAAATATATGTCCAAATGGTACAGCTGAACCATCCTGAGGACAGGAAAGCTGGAAACAGGAAGAAAAAACAAAAGTTGTTGTCCTACAAAGCAGCTTGGAACCAGCGGAGGAAGAAAAAGGCCAGAGTTTAATAATAGTCATAAATTATGTTTGTCACCAGTTTGGGTATAACATAAAAAATGGAGCAGGGAGAAATTTTTAAATTTTCAGCTGACCTAGTCAAGTATTCTATAACTGTACAATGGTGAGCCCACCTGGACCCAAAGCCAGGCTCTACTTGCCTCAAGGCATCTCACTGGAATGACAGAATTAAAGTTTGCCATTTCAGTAGCCACAAGGAAGAAAATGAGAGTCATTATGACTTCCTTCTCTTTTATATCCTTAAGGGAAGGTAAGAACTATTTGAACTGAAGGACAGAGCTAAGAGACTTCTAAATRTGTGGACTAATAAAGGTCTAATGCCTAATAAAATGGCTGTGGGGAAAAATAGTGTTAGATATTGATGTTAAATTCTTATTTTAAAATGAAAGGAAGATGAAAAAAAGTAGCTACCAGCAGTGGGAGAACAAAATTCAACTATTTTTTAAGTTTTAAACTCCATCCCAAACCCAATGATGTCCAATAGCTAGAATTTAAAGTGAGGAAATTCAAAACACACCTTTCTTTAAGAAGCACTGAAAAGTATCAAGTTGCAACTGTTAATTTGTGCACGAGTACATTCAACTGCCAATTGGGCGACAAGGGAAAATATCTATCTGCATTTTCCAGAAAGAAACATATTGTGTTTAAAAAAAGATTAACAGACTGGTAGGTAACTCATTCAGCTCTCTCACTGATGAAACTGTAAGCACTAAGATGATATGTGATATCTCTGCCACTGAATGCCAACACAATAACATTTCCACATCTTGAAGTTTTAGTCTATGTTTTTAAAAGAAACATTAGAAGCTCTTCAGAATGTTATAAATGTCCTGCTCTTTGGCCACAGATTTTTGGGTGGCCTAATTTAAAAAATGATATAATAGAAAGCAGTACCAGAATACAGCCTTTCTGAGAAGTTTCAGTTGTTTTCAAATTRCTTTGATATCATCTTTAGCAGAAATCAACTTTCAGACAACACCTGAAAAATAAAAAAATTGTAACATTATTGAAGAAATTGTGCCTGACAGGAATGGGGTCATTAGTATATTTAAACTACGCTGGAACTTTGYAACACATTAGATGCCCCATAAAGAATTAACATGTACCAGAACATAAAAAAAATTATCTGACCCACGTCTGTTTCTCAAAGGCAAAGGCAACTATGCCTGGTTTTTTTTTCCAATGCAATTACAAAAACCTTCAATATTGCTCATTGCACCTCTTTCAACAAGCATATTCCAAATGCTTACTCATTTTAGAAGGCTTTTCCCCTTCTATTGCCGTGATTCAAGCTCATCTTTCTTAGAAACAAACGTGAACAAATAAATTTATTACTTTCCTCTCTACTACAGCCTTTATAAGATTTTCACAGTTTTCAAAATATTTAAAGAAATATTTGTCTTCTAACCAAAAAAAAGGGAACAAAACTGAAGTGTTGACCCCATGTATCCTACAACTCCTATTCTTACGTGTATACTATCGTTATGTTGCAAATGGTGCAATAGCTTACTGTAGACTGAAAGCAACTTACTGGGTTTTAATTTTAAAAGTGTAAGAATTTCCAGCTGAAGAGCTTAATAACAGCACTGACCAAAGTGACCCAGAAAAATACTTCCTCGCCTATGGACTCCTATATAATTTTGACTCATCTTAGTACAACGCTCTGAGCTCCAACATGTCACCAGCAATAGGGTGTCACCAGCAGGACCAGGGCAGTGATTGTCCCACTGTGCTTGGCACTGATGAGGCCACACCTCGAGTCATGGTCAGTTTTGGGCTCCTCACTAAAAGAAAGACAGTGAGGAGCTGGAGCAAGGCCAGGGAAGGGCGGTGAAGGTGGGCAACACAAGTCTGAGGGGTGCTTAGCCTGACGGAGCCTCAGCAGGATCTCATTGCTCTCTGCGTCTCCCTGAAAGGAGTCTGCAGGCAGGTGGGGATCAATCTCTTCTCCCAGGTAACAAGTGACAGGAAGAGAAGAAATGGCCTCAAGTTGCACCAGGGAAGGCTTAGATYGGAAATAGGAAAAAATCTCTTCACTGAAGTGGTTGTCAAGCACTGGAACTGTCTGCCCAGGGAAGTGGTTGGGTCATCATCCCTGGAGATGTTTAAAAGGTGTGTAGATGCAGCATTGAGGGACAAGGTTTAGTGATGGATATGGAAGGRTAASGTTAATGGCTGGACTAGATGATCCTTAAAGAATTTTTCTACCTAAATTATTCTCTGACTCAATATTTAAATGTTAGCTAGATGATCTTTAAAGAATTTTTCTACCTAAATTTTTCTCTGACTCAATATTTGAATGCTAGCAATGGCATTTCCTCTTTCAGGAAACATTTAAGCAATATTAACTTATTTGTTTCAGAGTTGCTGTATTGACTTACTGAGGCAYATATTTTTACTTTGTATAGTCTGTGGTCCTGTGTAGTGTTCTCTGCACTTAATTTTATTACTGAACTTAAAATAAAAAGCTGAGATTATTTAACATTGCTCATTATTGTAGTAAGAAATGTAAATTACTATGACTATATTTCTCTATTACTATTACTATTACTATATTTCTCTACAAAAATAGAATCCCTTTAGGATCTTGAGATCAACTGGAAATGTAATTCAATTTTTAGTAGATACTTCTTTCCATCATTTTGATTTACACTCAGTTTAGGAATATTATAATTTTAGAGCAGAATAAAAGATTTTCATTAGTTTAAAGAGATATGAATTTTCATACTGGAGTCTTAAAAAGTGAAAAAAAAAACATCTAAAAGTCAATGTTAAAAAATCATCCCTTGATCTATTATCTCGACATGAGCTGAGCACARAAATGGACAGTATGATCTGAGCAGGGTCAGTGTTTGATCTGACCAGGGCAGGCTGCAGTTCTACTTTTCTTTCTTTCTGCAGCTTCTCTAAGACTAAATGACCTTTTATTTTGTTAAAAATAACCCCATCCCTCAGATTTCAGATGTCCAACAATTTCTACTTGTCCTGCCTCATGCTGTTGTGGTGCTGCTGGTTCCTGTGACTGAATTTTAGGAGCTATTTCGATACATTCAAATTGTTCAAGAGTAGGTTGCTTACAACAGCATAACATACTTCAGTTTTGCATCTTACAAAAGATGTAACCCTCACATTTTCATTTGTCTCAACCCTCTTTATTGGTATCTATAATCTATCTATCTATCTATCTATCTATCTATCTATCTATCTATCTATCTATCTATCTATCTATCTATCTACCTATCTATTCCTCCATGATTTTATTATCTTCTCCAGTAATTTGCATATTAAGGCTCACTTCTTTGGTTTTGTCTAAAAGACGCCATTGAAAAATAACAAAAAAAAWTTTTAAGGTTTAAGTTTTCATGCATAAATTAATTATGTCTTTTGATCACAATCTGTTCTTCCAGCTTTATTTTATTTCTTATATTAGAGCAGAGAATAAACAATGCTCTCACCAGAAAACCTGAGATAAATTTAAGCAGAAATAATAGYAAGATTATGAGTTTTAAAGTCTCAGGAGTATTCCTGATCATATAAAAATTATGTAACAACTTATACAAAATTAAATCTATAGTCCTAAGTCAATATTTTGTGGAAATTTGACATTTCTCTTGTTATTTTCAATTTGGAATGGATTTTCTTTTCACTTTCAGGCTTATTTTAACCCAGGCAGTTTTGTATTTCTGATAAAATATACAATTGCAGCTTYCTTCTGCTTAAGCTGATGAGTTTTAGCAAGCAATTCAGGATGAGGTTTCTTTCTTGTTTTTCCTAAATAATGGCTCATCAATTGGTCAAACATTACTATTTTAATGCATTAAAACTGACAGGAATTTCACACTTGGTTAAGTAAATCTTCATAAGTGCAACAGCAGAATGAAAATATCTCTAAGTCATTAATTACCTGTTTATTCTAAAAAAAGAATATGAATAATTTGCTATAATGAAAAAAGAATGAAAACATATTTTCCCCAAGAATGACTAAGCCACCACCACTTCACAGGACAATGCTGCAATTCAGTAAATTGCTGGATGAGCTGCACTCATTGTTCCTAGCCCATCTCCTGGGCTTCTCCTTGGCACCTTTAATGGTGACTTTGCTTTGTGCCACCTCCAAGAAGTGCTTGCAGACCCCACATGCCCACTGCCTTGCAGGATAATGCCTTGTTTAAATTTCTCTCTTGGGCTCATAGCAAACTGCAGAGCAGTTTGAGAAGGAACAGTACCTCACTTTTTGCGGTAATATTAAGAAAAAGGAAAAGTAGCCAGAGATTTTCATGCAGGAGAAGGATTTAACTTCTGCACGTTCTTTCACAGACATGTGGCTCTTCATCTTCTTATCAACCTTGGGTTACATGGGCTGCATTTATTAGTGGATAAGACTCCTCTATGCATATCTTTAAAATGACCCTCATTTTACTTCCAGACATTCAATTGTTCCTTGTTTTGCCTATTAGTATGCCCCAGTGAACACTAGCATTCATCACTAGAAATGTCAGACATAACTGAGAATTTCTTCAAAAGCCATTTTTTATTACACACATACAAGGAGAAAAGAAAAAAAAAGATATTTTATAGAGCTTCAGTTTTCTTCAATGTGTCCTTGATTCCTTTGTTTGAGTTTTAAATGAATACCTGCTAKGTAAAGAGTGCACAATATTATGTACATGTAGATAGCTACAGAACCTCCCACAYGCTACTTAAAAGAGAATTATTAAACAATGACAAAACACACTGTCCCTTCACACTGAAAATCTCACTGTATAATCAAAACTGACTTACTTCATATATGCAGCATGCATTTTGTTAATTAGCTTCCTTCTGACACCTCTGAAGCAAAAATCGATTTTTCACAGGACCATTTTTCCCTCTTTGTAATAAGTAACACTTAATATTTGCTGGTACTGTGATAAAACGTATTTCAAAGTATTTTTATGGAGTACTAAATTAAATGTTTCAATTAGAACTTCAGTGAGCTGTTCAGCAAAGATTTGAATGAACCTCTGTAGGCCAATCTTAAGACAAAATCCCCAGGACTATATTTGCATGCACTCTATAAAGATGTGTCAGACTTGCAATTAAAATAATTCATTTTTCTAAATGAGCTGAGAGAGATCACATCTCTTTTGCTCAATTACTTCCATTTCTACTACTTTTTCTCCTGTGTTATTGYACCCATGTGACTGGAGCAAAAAAGTAAGTGAGGGTTTGGAGAGCAAGATTAGAAGTTAGGCTCTGTGAGCTCCRACTTTGGAACATGAAAGAGAAAAGTTAATTTTGATTGTTTGGCTGAGTTTTCCCAATGGGCAAAACCCTTCAACATTCATCAGCTGAATATCTCTTAAGGCTTTCTCTATCAGCATCCTTGGGGTCCTGCCATAAGAAACTTATCCTAAGACTATTGTTTCTTTTCTGTCTCTTTTCTTTGGTCTTCAGGCTTGTCATCGCCCCCTTGAAACCGTTTTTATCTGCTGTCATTAGGAATCTTCCATGACTGTCAAATTAGAGCTTTGAACRCTGAAAGTTTTGTGAAAGAGTATTTCTTAATCTTTGCTTAGCAGAGTAGACTGGGAATATTTCTGACAACTTTTTTAGTTTCTTTATTCTCTAGGTTTTTTTCTTCTGTGAAAGTCCTAATCAATTTGATAGGAACACAGCTACAACTTTTTTTTTCTTATTATTATTACACAAGGTATGCAACATGTTTGTAGTAAAACTGAAAGAAGCTCAAAACATTTTCACTTGTCCCAATCACGCCTTTCCTGATTTTATCTCATAAGTCTTCAGAAACACAAAGCAGAATCTTTTTTGCAAGGAACTTTTCTTTTGTAGAACTTATTCTCAAATGAGAAACATTAGCAATGCAAGAAGGAGAAAAAAGAATACTGGCAGCATTTTTGTCTAAAATATCATGTCATTTTCTGATTTTGGGCAAAACAGAGCACCTCAGTGTGAGATAAATTTCAGAGATGCTGAAATTTACAGCAGATACACAAGTTCAGATCTCTTAGATCTTTATGAGCATCAACCAATGATTCATTGGTAGTATGTGCATTTTAAAAGATGCAAATGTTTATCATTTATCAATAATTTTGCAGGATTTTTTTTTTAGTGGGATTTGGGTGGAGTTTTTTAAACTTCTTTTACATTAATTTTTCTTTAGAGAAGCACTTAGACACACACAGCYAGTGCATGCTAAAGGACCCTGGCATATATTCATGCTTAAATATGTTTTTTATTGCTGTCCTAAAAAGTAAAAATGGAAGAACAAACCAAAGGAAGCAAAAGGGAGAAAAAGAAAAGTTTCTGTACACTTTCCATCCCCTTAAAAGCACTTTCTAAAGCTACTGTGAAAAAATCAAAAGTATACACAATTTGGATAATCATGAGGTCAATAAAARTTCAGCAACTTTTAGAAGATACTTGAGAGACACTGTAGAATAAGAAATTTTTATGAATGAAATGGTATTGAACTCAGTCAGTAACTTTCATAATGATCTGAGAAAGATTCTTATCTGAACAGATTATAAAGGAAAACAGTCATAAGSACAAAATCTCCTAATAAACACAAAACATAAGCTAAGTACAAACAACGCACCCAAAATAAACACCAACGTAGTCTTTAGATAAATAACACTCTACCATGCAACATTTTCTGACACTGACTAATGTTTTCTTTTTGCATGGGTAGCTCATACGCACTCTCTAAGAAATTATTCTGTTTAGAGAGACTCAAGCAGCAAATAAACTTCAGTTGAGTGCACTTAGCTCTCAAGAACTGCACTAGAAATAAAAACAAACATTATTTAAATATCTAATCAGATAGATATCTAGTATATGTGTASTGCACTGTTAAATTGCCTACATCATACATATAATATATATCCTGTTTACCTTGGATGCAAATGTTAATGTGTTATTTTAGTGCACTCATTTAATCTACACAGTAGAAAATATGCAGAGGAAACAATTTTCCACTTTGATGAAATGTTAGGTTAAATTCAATTTTTTGAGGTCTAGGCAATTACACCAATCCTGAGAATGTCTTAGTCATTCTMTCTCTCAACCTTAGCATTTAATTAAAGAAAATAATTACATTTATATTATATCAGTACCTATGCTGATRGAAGAGCTGATGTATTTTCCAATAAAACACTATTTTCAGTGGGTAGTTTCTAAATAAAATTCTGCTAGCAATATGGCTGAAATCAAATTCATTATAAATGTAACTAAAAGGGTGTCRCAAGGTTAGAAACACCAATAAGCCACGTGTCACAGCAAACATCACATTAAACATGCTTTCAGGATTTACTTCTGAAGATTTATATGTCACTTGACTTATCTCTTCAGTTTCAATGTCTGCATATATTTCCCAAGACATAAGCATTATAAAAACTGACTATTRCTGCTAAAAACAATAGGGGATTTTGTTTTGCTAATAGCACAATTGGTTTCCCAAACAGGAAATTAGAAACAGCACCCTCAGGAGTATTTTTGAACTACAGTGAGTGAAATGAAATAAAACTCYCTTCATTGCTATTGATAGAACCTAATAAAATGTTTCACACTAAATTGCCTTTGATGCATCTGTACATAAAATTAATTATGCAAATAATATAATATCTTATCTCTATGGATAATTACAACAGTAATCATACTTATGCTGGTCTTCTTTTCTTTTCACAGGTGAGTCTTTTCCAAAAGTGATGTGAAATAAAACTGTGATTTTACCTACGTTGTAACTGCCTGGTCTGTCTCAGCGGGGATGATGTGAGTAGACTCCACCAAAATCCATCCARTTTAGTGCTCTGGTCTGGAGCAGGAGACTCAGGGCTGTGTTCAGTCAGGTTTTCAGTATGTGCAGGGATGGTCATCACTGAGCAACCTGTGCCAGTACTCAGTTACCCACACAGTAGAAAAAGATTTTCCTAATGTTCAGACAGAACCGCCTGTGTTTGAGTTTGTGCCCAGTGCCTTTTGTTCTGTTACTGAGCACAGACTGAGGAGACCCTGGCTCCATCCTCTTTGCACCCTCCCTTCAGGTATTTATACACATGGATCAGATTCCCCTGAGCCCTTTGTGCTCCAGGCTGACCAGTCCCAGCTCTTCCAGCCTCTCCTCTTGAGAAAGATGCTCCAGTCCCCTCAACATCTTTGTGTCCCTTTGCTGGACTCTCTCCAATATGTCCACATCTCTTCTGTGCTCAGGAACCCAGGACTGKGCACKGTGCTTCAAGTGTGGCTTCACCAGTGCTGAGGTGAAGAAGGACACRGAGAAGCCCATCCTTTCACAGATGCTCTCACCAGGACCCATGCCCACTCASAGAAAGCCTTTATTTTCCCTATCCTTCCTTTTGCTCCCAAGGTAGATGAATCTTCTTGTAGTCTGTGACCTCTCTTGCCAAGATTCAGCTCTGGGTGGGCTTTGCCTTTCCTAACTCCATTCCTGCATGCTCAGAARTGTCTCTTCCTCCTGACTCATCTGATTCTACTGCCAACTTTGTAGGATTCCCATTTTTGTTTAGTCAGGAGCTCCTTATTCAAACCTGCAGACTCTGCAACTTTGACAGACTTCCTACTTGATTGTCCTTGAGCTTAGATGGTCTGTTCCTGTTCCTCAGCACCAGAGCAATTCCTGGGCCTAGGATAGGAAGACTTGTGCAGGAAAAAGTTCTCATGAAGAACCCAACTCTCCACTGTGCTATGAGGTCATCCAGGGCAGAAATTATCTGCCTTTGTTACTGCAAAGACCCTCTCATATGTCTTCTTCCAGAATTCTCCAACTCAAACACAAACAGTTTCAATATGCTGCCATTCCAGACATTGTTCCACACTCATTTTCCTGTGTCTCATACACTCATTTTAAATGACAGCAAAGAAAAAAAGGGACAAACAAGATAGGAATCTCATGAAATGCACTCCTCACAATCATGGAAGTTTTGCCTTCTGCATTCCCCCACCTGCTGTCTTTGTTTATTGCCATCCCTTGCTGTGTTATGTGCAATTTAGACTGCATGCTCCTTGAGGTAAGGAGCTGTCAGATTTTATTTGTCTGCACAATGCTATACACACCTATGGCACTATAGAAATAATTAATAATAACAATTTATGACAGAGTACATTGTTACCAATCATCACATATTGTGTTCACTCTGGTAAGATACAAAAAGCTTTTCTCATGGAAGTAGAATAACATACCCTATTTCTTGATAGTTGACTTCTTAATATATTATCTGTAAAAGCATGAAGAAGGGCTCATTCTTCCGAAGCTGATCTGTATTTCCAACTTTTTTGCCTAAAAAACCTGAGGTTTTCTGCAAAATGTGGTTTTTGCTTTTGTCCTGAGCCTGACAAACCAATTCTGTTAATGCAAAGATTCTAGTGTTCTCATTGTGGCACAAAACATGGATTTTCCACACRAAATTCTTTATGCAGGGGGAAGAACACAGWAATTACACAGYGGGCACAARCCAAAACACARGAGTCTCACTTMTTCTGTWGAGTAAATTAATCTGCTACAAAAATTAACCAGGTATCTGCTGTACTTGAGCAAAAGAAAAAATGTCACCTTATCCTCTGAGGAGTTTAAAGAGGTTGCTCTCTTTTTCCAATATGAACAGAAGATACTGAGTTACTCTTGTAGGTAGGAAACTTTTACATCTACACCTTAAAACTTYGGTTTGCCTGAAGCCACTGCTCTGGAAAACTATGAAAGGTATCTGAATCTCTTTTTACAGGCAATAATTTCATTTTCCCACTAGTCTAGAAAAAGAAGAGTGTTTGGAATTTGACTTCAAGTATTTACAAATATATTAAAGAAACTACTACACCAAAGAACACCTGGTTTACCAGTTCCTAGGGAGGAGCTTGTGGAAGGGAAATTTCTGCAACACAGCCAAAACTGAAATGTTTCTTTCAGAAACACTGTGCAGATGTATAAATAGGAAAACCTCTCAACCAAAGGAGCTCCAAAATTTTCTAGATGTGCAATAAGCTGTTTAGAAAGAGACTGCATTTTCCCAGAGAACTTGATAAAAAAAATAAAATTCCAAAGAATGGCTTACAAGTACATCTGGAGTTTATTTCCTGTGGACATAAATATTGTGCTTTCAGATTAAAAAAAAAGAGGTGTTTGCATAATCACTACATAGAGTTTTGCTATCCTGTGCCTGTACATCTTGCAATTATTGTTCATCCCTCAAGAGTTAAAAATACAAAAATGTATCACAGGTTTATAATAATGCAGAGGAAACTCTCTTTGACAAAACAGGCAAAGTATAAACGGTAAACATTTTTCAAAGAATGTTTAGGTGTGCATTATTTGTTGGTTTTTTATTTGTATTTACACGTTTCCACTATGTGGAATTCTATAGTTCAGTTTGTATGATTTTTTAAGCTGCAGATTCACTGTTTACTGACAACTCGCTCTTAATGGTGCATGGTGTTTTTTCCTTGGTTGGAGCTCTCAGAAAAATGTCTTCACATATTTCAACAYTCATTGCAATCTCTTTTAAACCCACTAAAAAATGAATAATACTGACCTTTATGAAGTACTTTGACTTCTGCCAAGGCATGAAGGTTGCTCTCTACAGAATTCCCATGTACTGCTTGTACACTGCTAAAGGAGATTTATTTTAGCTCCTTTACATGAACTGAATTTCACACCTAATTGATTTTATTAACTCATTAAGCTAATTTTATCTTGTTCAAATGATATTTAAAGTCTCTCCTTTCWGCGGCATAGATTGTAACAACTTTAGACACACAAACTGTGCTCTACTACATAATGGTTTTGGTTTGGGCATTAACACATTTGTACTTCAGCTACCCAACAAATCCTTGCTAACTGCTAAACAAGATACAGAATGTAATACTTGTCAATCTTTGAGAAAAACCCCATCAAAAATATGAATGGAAACAGTCTCATCTTACCAGCACATTTTTACATTTTTTACATTTCCTTTCCTTGTTAAATTGATCAATATACATGTCTGTAGCTTGAAGTGAGGAAAGGAAATGGCAAAGGACCTGTGTGCAAGCTGCAGTCTTCAAGGACAGCTTTAGGAGAAACAGGTGTCATTTATGCAGGGCAAAGAACTCCCTTCCCCTGACCTTYCTTTCCCTCTCCTCTCTGCCCCACCCTGCTCACACATCCACTCCTGATGCCTCTCCTCTACCTGCGTGGCCTTTCAAGAGCCACAATTTCTTGCATTGCTGGAATATTCCAAATTTTCATTTTCCCAAGACTCCAAGTCCGATGCCTCTATGATTTAGAGTCTTCATTATCAAAACATGGAATGTTATTATCCATTTGAATGTTGCATTAAAAGTATTTTTAAAAATGGTTTGTCTTTTTAATGAAATGTAGCAACTTGTGGCATCTTTCATATAGGGATTGTGTTATTTTTTGGGAACATGAGCTGCTGTTTTTTTGATGCTTTACAAAAGAAAAACAGGTCAGAAGTGAAGAGTAATATGCAGGTTTCTTTAAGACCTGAGCACAAATTGCATGAATACTGAAGATACACAAACATGCAAGCACTGTAAAAATGTCTGCTTATAAATTGAAATTTATTTATGACTCAATTCCAAAAGAATGGGAAAACGGAGTGTCCTCAGAACAAAAATCTGAACCAAAATCACATATGCAATATAAATATCAGATTTGACCCACAGTAGCAAGATCTTTTTGCTGAAGGAGATAGAAACTTAAAAACATAATGACATTTACATCTCTTTCCTAACTGTAATCTTTGCTGCCATTTGGAGAGAGCCACCTCAGGGCAAAAACCAGAAAGGTGTGCAATCATACACACAAACACTCATAAATGAGAGAGGATGGGAACTGASTGCTTTACTCAAATTGGAGTAAAGTGAGATATCTACAAAAGGACAACCCGCGTTTATTACATTCAGTGTGGCAGGAACAGTCTCTGTCCCTGAAACCCATACKCATACTAAATATTGTATTCTCCAAGACAGAAACAATGTAGTCTCCTCCTTTTAATAACTCTCCAAATGTTCTTGGGAACTGTGCAGGAAAATGCAAGCTGGCCTGGGCCCAAATGTGTTCCAGGAATAATTCTAAAACTTAATAGCAGAGATAATTGTGATCCAGTGCCTATGGCTGTTTCCTGACACTGCTTTCTGTATGGATACAGACACAGCCAAAATGTCTGGTTTATGTTTCTCAGAGCTTTTGTGCAAATCAGCAAAAGATCTTTTTGCTTTGACAGTGCAGATAGATTARGTGACTGGACACTGGCCTTCAAAAAGAAATTTACATTTCCAAGAATATGAAAATAAACAAATAGACTGCTGAATACAGAACATAAGCCTAATAATAATAGCTCTGTTTCTTTTTTATATTCTCCACATAATATTTAGAAATAGTCCCTAGACCCGGCAGTCTGCATGCCAGAAGCTGAAAAAGACTCCTTCAGAATAATAAGACATTCATATACATGAAAGTATGATGTAAAGAAAATTATGTGTTCCTTTTACGGTGGATGATTAACTGGAAACTTACTATATTTGTTCGGTCTTTAAGTTTGGTTACCTGAACCAGGATTTGATATCAAAATCATAATTTGGTGATGCTTTGCACATCCTGTGCCATACTTAGAAAATGTGTAGTGGTCAAAACAAATGAGAGGAAACATGCAAAACGAATATAAGTGCTGGGCAACAAAAGTCTCTTATTTAAAAACTTAAAAAGACGTGATTTGCTTATTGAAACCATAGACTATCTTCTAAACAGCATATTTGCATGCAGTGATAGTGAGATTTTATTACTTTTTTCTAAATGGTGTTTCAGWTCTTTAGCAGAAGCTAAGCTAAACCTTTTTCAAACTCTGCTCTCAAAATGGACTATTTCACAGCTGTCTGAAAGGCAGAAATAAGCAAGGAGAGCTTATCCAAATTTTTGTGAAGGCAGAAGATCCACATCAAGCTACAGGCAGGGTTTTTTATTGGCATATGTGTAGTTCGACACAATCGGTGTTATTTAATTTCATGTTTCTCACTAATATGAAGCCTGAACTTAATAACTTTTTCCCCTAAGCCTGTTAAAGAATTAAAGAGTTAAAGATTCAAGAAGAAACTTATTTTCAAAACTTGGTACTCTGATGCAGTGTAATTAATAGCCCTTAATTTAACGTAGTGCTCCCACTTTACATCCCTAAGCAGAACATCTATGGAAATGGGAAATATTTACTCAAACCAGTAAGAGGGACTTAGTAAAACATCCGGCCTCAGATAGTTTGCAAACGTTTCCATCATTTTTTAATTTTTCCTTTGCATTTGCAATGTAGAACAGGTAAAGCCTGTCCTCAAATATTGGAGGAAAAGACAGCAGAGAAAGAGAGTGATCAAAGTGAAATGAGATATCTGTGGTCAAAACCATGCTCTAAATCAGAGTGAGTGCGGCACTGATTCTGTGCCTCCTGTTCAAGGAGAAGTACTAATCAAGTTACATGGAAAAAAAAAAAGTCTTCTTTTTTTAGGTTTCTGTTGAAAAAAAAATTACTTTGATACCTAACTCAAGTTAGAGAACGGAACAGTGAATCTTAGATGGAGATTTACCCCCATGAACATCACTCAGGTACAATACAGCCTCCCTAAGAGGCCAGGACAGCAGTAACATCCCTCTAAACATCATTTTCTGTTGGTGAATTTAACTCACTTCTAAGAAWCTCTGCTCCAGTCATCCAGCTCTTTCCAGGTATTGCAAGGACAACCTAGCCTTTAGTGGGAGATGGCAAATTCTACATGATAGGTGAGTATGAATATTACTAAATGAAGTTTAGAGCTTAGAGACGATGTGGCACTAAAACTGTTTATTCCTAGTCTATAGCCATTTCTGAAATTTCAAGCAATGTATTAGCACTCATTTTCATGAAAAACTTAGTGCTCCTTAGGGCAAGCAAGACTGAAGTCTCAATCAACAGTAGATTGAAGTGCTTGGCTTTGATGAGGTTGCACATCTTTTCTTCGGGCCAACGTGTAGGGATGACAGAATGAAATGGCCATCATCTTTTTGGGTGCTATTTGAACAAAAATGCCGTATTTTATTCAGCTTTTCTACCTTCCACAGCTCCTCCTATCAAAAAGAGAGACGTGTGGTACTGCCAGAGTCAGAAATATCTTTAAGGAAATATCTTGAAGGAGATATCTCCTTATCTCTGCCACATATTCCAAACAGGCTTTCATGACTGTGTACAGAGATATAGCACACACAGCACTTATTTACACATTTATTTTTATTCCTAATAAGCCTCAGTATTTGGTTGTGGTATCCCAAGCTTGGGTTCACTCACTCCAGGCAGAGAGCCCGTGCATGGCAGGGACCAGGGGATGACATCCTGTCAATCCCGTTCTGTGTCCATGTCCAGAACACTGCAGCACAGCACAGAAAACAGGAGTAGACAGGGATTCTGTGCTTTATTTATTCTGTGCTTTGCTTTATTTATTCTGTCCAATTGTTTATTAAGCATTAAGTTTATTAAATTTAGTTAGTTTACTGTGCAATACAGAGTTTTAAAACCCCTGAGTATATGAAGCACATCACCTGTACCTGCTCCGTGTTGTTAAGCTCCCCAAAAGAAACAGCTATTTATGCATAAAGATCTTTCTGTAGGGACACCCCACCCTTCAGAGCTGATTATCTCTGTCACTCGAGTCACAGGACCCCACTGAACCTCTCATAATGGAGATTTTGAGGAAAAAGATAGTGTTAAGGTCCTGGTTGACTTTGCTACATACTGACTACTCCAATACTGCATGGCATTTTGGCGTGTTTGGCCTCAGCTCTGGCAATGTCAATGCCTCAGATGAGCATTTCATACAGACGAGTTGGAACAAAACCCTGTGCAAAGTCCTGATGGGGCTGTTTGAGTTCACTGATCCACCTTTGCTGCAGTGCCGTGGATGAGTGCACTGTCACATTGTGCAGCAGCAGGATCCTCTGACCAAGAAAATCCATATATTTGGTATTGTACAAGCTCTCAGTTACGCAGCTGTAGATCTAAAGGACCAAGCTGTGAGAGATATTGAAATATTAACACCTTGCTTTACAAACACCTATACTCTTGGGGTATATCCAAATGTAATAATTTATATTACATCTACATTCACTGACCAAAGAGTTACACGAAGTAAAACTGTACTGATTCCATGAATCTCACACTAGTGGATCCAAGAGGAGTGGTTACTGCTTTCACAGCCAATGCAGAACTGGATCTGACATCTCTCCAGCCATGATGCTCATGATTTGGGGCAAACTTCTTACTTTAGTAGGTGAAATCAAGCCCTCAAATTTTGTGCTAAAACTCATTGTGGTTGTTTAACAGTGCAGCCACTAGATCACACTTCCCACTGGGATCTCATTGGGAGAGAATTGGAAGGATAAGAGGGTAAAACACATGGATAACTGTCCCAGATGTGTCCTCTCCCAGCACCTTGTTCTTCCCCAGCCTCCTTGCTGGTGAAGTGGTACAAGAAGCAGAAAAGACCTTCATGCTGTGTCAGGGCTGCTCAGCAATAACTAAAATGTCCCTGTGTTATCAATTCTGCTTTCATCACCGAACAAAAGCAGAACTCCATGGTCGTTACTGTGAAGAAATATAAATGTCTCATAGCAAAAACCAGTACATTTATATACACTTCCAACTTCAAAATCTGTTTTTTAAAAATAATGCTTATTTGTGCCTCAAGAAACTTAAACCACTCTACAAAAAAAACAGACTGAAGAAACACATGTGAAACAATTTTCAGTCACATGAGAGGAGTGGGTGGTCAATGGCACATACACAGTCCAGCAGCAGCCTTTAGATACAGAAAAGGGGCTTTATTCCTCTAACTTCTGTGAGGTAGAAAAGCAGGAATAACACACAATCCCCCACTTTCAACAAGACGAGTCAGATCCTAAATTTCTTCAGAATATGTTGTTAGCCCTTTTTGAAATGCTGTTACCCAAAACCTCTAATAAATAAATCAAATTATATAAGCACCTACTTGGAATTTTATATATTCTATATATGTTTTTTCTCCCTGAATAATAAGTGAGGTTTTTTTCAAGGAAAGTAGTCACCCAAACTAACTTGTGAAATCGGGACTTGTTATAAAAAGTTKAAATTCAGAGGACTTCAGCAGGATTTAATGAAGATACTACAGACTTTTACCTGTGCAACACAGGATAAGTTRTCACATATCTAAACCTAAAGACATATTTTTGAGGGCTTTCTATAGACATACTTTCCCATTACATCTCCCATAATATCACTGAGAATTAAACTAAATTTGCGTTATGAAAAAATTCCCGGTCTGTACAAACATTTAAAATTTTGGTGTTTTTTTTCTATTTAACCTCTACACTGGGAAAAMAACTTCATCTTAAGAAAGGAGGAAAACAGTCCAGGAACAACTTCAGGATCTGGCCCTACAGCCTAGATAAAAAAATTCTTTGACACCTGTATCCCACTGATTTAGGYTGGACTTATGTGTGACAATATCTTTGAACATACTGTGTGTCTTCCTATATAAAAACATTGTGTCATCATGAAGGTATTCCCAAGAGGTTTAAAGCTTGCTGATATACTGTAGAACWGAAAGGAGCAGGCAGTTATTTTCTGGGTCACAGCTGGTATGGCTTTATTAATTTCAGTGGAATTTCAATTATTTTTAATCTTCCTTGGACTTTTCCCTTTAAAAAGCAGGAAATATTTTTTTAAAAATGTATTCTATTAATAAGAGAGCAATGCAATTAATTGATTAACAGTGATATAGGCTGTTGATTTCTAAAGAAGGAGATGCAACATTTCAATCTTTTCTTTAGCTCTCCGAATTGTATGAATGGGGAAATTAAATGACACAGGCTGACATTTAATACGTGTGCAACAGTAGTATTCTGAAACTGATGCCTTTTAAGCAAACTGCAGTGAACCAAAAATAGTTAAATAGTTATTGAATTWTGAAATTAAAAGATGGTTGCCATTGAGAAATACCCTGAGCTGAGGCAGTCTACTGACAAACATTTCAGGAGAGCTTTTCACGGGTGGTACCTCTCCCACTGTGAGCCCAGTGCTCCTGAGGTGTTTTCTGCAGAACCCTTTTCCCCTTGAGCTTCCTCCACCTCTCATCAGGGAAGAACCTGTCACAATGCTCCAGCTCTGCAATTTCTTGTGTGGTCACCTTGTCCCTGCTGTCCTAATCTCACCTTGGCCGTGCTCTGATGGGAATGGCAGAGTAATGAGTRTGACCTGCCACTGTCCTTAAAGCTTAGAGCCTGACCCTCCTCCTAATTTACCAAAGGACATTATTACCTCCTGAAAGGTTTTTGTACATCTYTGAGGTAGGGGGCAGCTTGACCTGGGTAAATATTCTTCCCTTGGAATCTAAAGTCTAGTCAGCCTCAGATGGGAAAAAAGCTTTGGGAGAAAAAGATCAGACTCTGTTTCTGTCGTGGAAGAGAAAGTTGAAAGGAAAGTTAATGGTGGTAAAAATACTGAAAAATACCCTTGGAAGGGGGAAAGTCTCAAGTGCCTGAAAAATCTAAATTTTTTTGTGCGAAGGAGGGAGAGAAAGATATTTGAGAAAAAAAAAAGTGTGGAATGAAAGGAGAGTCAATTATGGGATATTCAAAAAGACAGAAAAAAAAACAAGGGGGGGATTACAGCTGAAAGGATCATATCTAGRAATTAATTTGTATGGAAAGTGGGATTAGAACAAGGTGCCCCAATAGCATGCATAAAAAAAAAAATCAGATAAAATTGCATCTTGAGTGGCACACCATTCTGGGACTGCTATTAGGCACAAAAGGAAAGATTGTTTTGGCTGTGCTGGAAGAGAGGCACAGACCTACACTTAGAGGATTACTTGGCTATATCAACACCAGGGCTAAAGAGCAGTCTGAAGGTGAGGAAAGGGCACAGTGGGCTCCTTCCCCTCCATCCCCACAGCTGCTTCACAGCTGCCTTAACAGCCTCTGAGGATGTGTTGTGGTGGGCTCTGGGGTGCTGGAGAGTTTGTGTGCACACAGGGCACCAACCACACTGGGAYATTGCCATCAGGGCAACGGGGCTGCTGCTGAGGAGGCTGTGCAACAGGGAAATCAGGTGTCAGAGCAGCTCTCAAGAGACARCAGAAGCAAATTCTCCAGGGTCTGGATGTTTGAATGTTAGCTTTAACTAACCAGCAGTTTCCTCCACACTTTTTTTGAGCATTGATTAAAATACTAATGAGGGTAGCATGAACTGTGAGAAAACAGACTGTGTGAAAAGCAAATGTGACTTGAGAAGAGTGCATCAAAGCAAAAAGCTGAGCTGATAACCAATCACTCAGACAGCAACACTGTCTCCATAGAGTGTGAGCAGAATAGAAAATTCTATATGTAAAGTTAATTCTRGCTTCATGTCATATCACAAACACGCCTGTTGTCAGTAGTCATAAGYAGTGATAACGAGAGCTTGGATGATTCCAGCATTTTAATGTCTCACTTTTGTATTTACCCGAACAGTGAAGTTTTATGCCAGTTACTAATCACTTCTTAGCCAGCAGCAGCAGACTCCTTATTCCCTGAAGTCTGTTCTCAGCTAATTGCACTCATGAGTATGGCAAATTTAGAATTATTATTCTTCAACAAATCCCTCCAAGTCCCTGGCCAGGAAGCTGGTATAATAACTAGGCAATATAAGCTACATTATCACCTCACCTCCCATACTGGTCTAATACTTTAACGGTGTTTTTTTTATTATCAGTAACTGACATCTGTCCTGTGAAAAGGAGGGATCAATGAAGCATACATACRCATAAATAAATTAAAAAGTAATCCTCTACAAATACAGGATGGAAATTGATGTTACAATSTACTTAGCACTTTAGTTAACAGGGTACACTGTATGAATCCACACAGACAGCACATTCCAGGAGAAGCTGTGCCCAAGCAGGGCAGCTAATGGTAATWACTGATTAACTCCATTGCTTTTGAAGGCAATATATTAG
This sequence comes from Malurus melanocephalus, assembly GCF_030028575.1. Classification (NCBI taxonomy): domain Eukaryota; kingdom Metazoa; phylum Chordata; class Aves; order Passeriformes; family Maluridae; genus Malurus; species Malurus melanocephalus. The sequence continues at coordinate 386,753 of NW_026623724.1, read as the reverse complement.
CTCTACGTTTTKCAACTGGCTGTTTCCATTAGCCATTGTTGTCATGGATCGTTCTTAATAGACAGCCTGAAAAAAATAGTTATCAAAGTATGCCTTTGGGGCCATATTCACAGCTGGAAGAGCTCTGCTGGCTTTTTGTAGGCTTATACTTCTTTGCTCTGATGTTTACATGAAGTCTCATTCTGATTTAAATGATCTGAAGGAAGCAGTGGCAGTCATTACACCAGCAGAGTTTTCTTTAGTGCTTTAAGTATTTTTCTGTCAGAGGTTAGATAGCTTTGCTGCTTGACTGAGTTGTAAGAATGGGTTTTACTTAACTATTTTTTTTTTTTTTTGTGAAGATAAGTAACAGCGTCTTTTACATCTAAGGCAGAAAAACAGGTTTTAAGAGACCAATTCTAGCTCTTAGATAGGGTCTCCCAGGTGACATTCCCTCTTAATATACTGACAGACCTCACAGCCCTGCACTGTGGCCCCATATTTCTGCATTACCACAGCTCAGATCCTCCTGCTTGCTGCTTAACAGCAGGAAAGACTCACTTTCTGCAGGGCTGGAACAATAACACTGAAGTAGATGAAAAGATTCAACTGATGTTGGCAGACTTTAGCTCAGGACCTRCTCCCATTGCACACTGTGATAAAAGGTGTGAAGGCTGCTTTGCTGGGCTTTATCTCAAGGAAAGATGCCTTTCCTGAAGGGTGCCACGAACAGCAGCTCTCAATGTCACTAGTACATGTGAGCTTTAGACTTGCCTAGAAGTGATCAACTTCTAAAAAGTTCAGTCAAATTGTAAATAATTCAACTCTAACCTCTTTTTACGAAGTCAGGAAGACAGGAGACAGTGGACAACTCTGTATCAGAGAAGTCTTCTGTTTCAAAGGCTCCTGTTCAGAAGTTAAACCCAAATAATGTAACCCCAAAAGCATGACTGCAGCTATGTAAAGGGAAAAAATGGTCTGAACAATGGTAGTAGCCATGGTTACACACAAACACACCATCACAACACAATGGTCCTGTCATCCACTTCATGGAAAAGCTCAGTTATATCCCCTCATAATGCAGGTCTTGGAAGAAAAAAACAAGAGGCAAATCACTGCAGCTCTTTGAATCAACAAGGCACCCAGTGCCACTTGAAAACTTGAGAGTTTAAACTCTCCACAGGAGGAGATTTACTGTTCTGCAGGTAYGCCCTCAATTTTAGAAAGACTACTTGAGAAACACGAGTTAATAGCTTGCTTAAGCAACAATTTTACAAGCTATCGTAGGTAAGCAAACTGAGGAAGAAACCCCAGGACTGCCTTTTTCATATCAGGTGACTCCACTAGTGAGCAGTGCTAAACATTTCCATTTGGAYTGTATAATGCCTGAAGACTTTGACACATGTCTGATATTACTGCCTTTTATAGCTTTACATACTGAATCGGGGCATCTACAGAGCATTTCAGAAATGCATGCTGCAGCATTAGAACCCTCAGGGCTTGTGCAATTGCTGATTACTTTCTAAAGTAATTTTCCCCAAACATTCAATGAACACAGATGGGAATACTGCTACCTTCCAAAGCACAAGGTTTGCCTGAGTTGGTCCAGATCCTCCACAGATTGTGTGGGTGGTTGGGAAATTCCAGATGGACATGTTGCTGACCCAAGGGTAGCCAGTYCAGGTCTTTTTCTGTCCCTATTTTATCCCTGAGGGCCATGGCACAGCTGCAGTCTGGCCATCAGGAAACCAAGCTTTTACCAGACACATCCTCCTCTCATCTGGGCCCTGCTGATGGCTCCCAGCCACAGGAATGCAGCTGTACAGATTTGGGACAGTGCCTGGCTCAGGGCTGGGYTTGGAGCATCTGCATATCTGCTTTTGCTGTATAGGGTAAGTTTAACCTTTTCTGTACTTCAGTTAACATTGGTGAAAACACAGATAAAAGAATTTTCCTGCTTTCCTTGGTTGTTCTCAGTCAAAATACATGAAATCTTGGATATACTTTTCTCATGATGCACCAACTGCTGATGGCTTGGCTGAGTCAAGAAGAATATTTTAGTGGCATCCTGAAGTAAGTGAACTCCTATAAAGTATGGAGCTGTGAGGTTTTGCTCATGTGAAAAAGGCAGAAGGGACTGTTTTCCATGGACTGAGTCACTGTCACCAGCAAGAAACTTTTATTTAATTCAGCAGAGCTCAGATCACTCAAGAGTCTTAATTGGGAAAGAAAATAATTGGCAAAACCCCCAAGTTTCAATGCTCTAGTCTGATGATAGTGCTGCATATTGCAGTCTGTATGCAGAACAMATCACAAGTTTAGTTCTTGCTGTAATTCTCTGGAGTATAACACAGCACCAGGGGTCCCAATTATAATCAGAGAGAGCAGTTTTCTGAATGGAATTAGAGAGGGAGACCTAGAAAAAGGGTAAGGGTATTTAGAGTCTGAAGTTCAAGAAAARTGACATCTATCATATCTGGCTCCTGGGAAAAGAATAATTGATCAGAAAATGTGGTTTTCTAAAGCTTAGTCTCACCCTGACTTTGTTTATTTTTAAAACATAATCCACTCTTAAAGAGCATCCACAAAGAGTGAAAGCTAACATCCTCATCAGCTAATCAGGATTCTTAATTCTGTGTTTGTGTTGTGCAGGTCAGACAATTGATTTGATTTAAGTAATTAGTTGACTTGTGTGCCTAAAGACATTAGGACAAACAGTAATTGTGCAAATAGAGATTTGAGGGAGACAGTGTTTTTAGATTTTTAAAAACATAAGCTTACAAGAGGAATGCAATATAAGGACTATAGAAAGGAAAGAAAAAAGGCGCCTTACTAGCCATCTATTCAAATCTAAAAAATCACATGGATGGTTTGTTGATTGTAACTACTAAGAATCACTTACTTACAATAGTAATAAATAAATTATCTCTAAATTTTGGGTCTTTTTTGGATGAAATTTGAGACATCTAAATTTTCTGTCAAAGTCTAAACTAGTTGCTATTACACATTTCCCAAGCAGAGCAGGGGAATGAACATCTCTGACTGATGATTTATACACCAGTGTGAAAAACCTATTTTAGAAAATCTTTCTGGGGGTGCCTGCTTCTTCTAAGTGATGGCTAGCTGCCTCCCTATAGTATCAGAGTCACAAGAGGGTCCATAAATGGAGTTTCCTTTAGATGAAAAACTTTTACAAACAAAAATATGTTTCAATTCTAAATGAGAGAGAAAGGTCAAAGCATCGTCATTTTTCACAGAATGGAAGCTACAAGATATATAGAATCAGAATTATTGAAGTGCTTGTTTTGAAAATGCCAAATTGTCATACTTTGCTACTGTTAGAGCATCTCAGAAAGTCAAAATCATTTAAATAGCGTTGGTAAAACACAAATTAATATAAATTATAAAAAAGATGGACAATATGGTCAATGTGAGTGCAGCTCTAAATAAGTCATAAAGTATTCCTAATATAGCAACTAGAACAAAATTATATTAAGGTGAAGAGTCGTAGCAGAATAATTTTTTCTCTAAGACAAATTCTGAARAACAAAGAGCATTCATTTCAACACTTGTTCAAAAAATTTATCAAAATAAGATGTAAAAAAAAGAAAAAAAAGATAAAAAATCTATTTTCAAGTGTGAAATTCCTCCATTTCTCTATAAATATTGTGGTTATAACTCATAGAAATCTCTTAGCTRTATGGATCACATCTGCCTGGGCTGGATGATGCCATCTCAGTAAAACTCTTTTTTTGGTGCACGTTTCAGCTCTATCTCTTTCCACGAGCTGTGGCAATACTTGTGCATCTGCTGTCCCTGCGAGCAGGAAATCACACCCTGTTGTGAAGAATCCTTATTTTGAGGAGTGAGTGGGACAGGATTTCCAGTGGCCCAAGTGTTTCCAACTCTAGAGATTGTCAAGTGCAGCCAACAGATTCTTCCTTCACAGCTGCCCCGCAGCAGCAGGGAGAGGGCTCCGTGGAAAATCTTGACCTTGTCAATGACACCAAAAATGCCACGCAGAAATGCATTCTTTGCTCCTTTGGGCTTTGTATAAACAYAGGTTACCTGAACTTGTGACCAATCCCTTGAGTTTTTCTTCTGATTTCAATGCTTACCATTAATGACAAATATTTATGTAATAAACATAATTGCAGCAAGAAAATAGAGACCTCCACGGTTAACTCTTTTTCAAACTASATTTAAGCCTCGATGTGATTGAATTTTGTGCTTTCTGTGTATTATTAAAGATCTACAACATAGAATTTCCAGCCAARGTTTCCCTATCTGACCTTACTTTTTAACTAACTGAACTTTTGTACTGATGAGCCAAGAATGTGAATTAGCATTTTTGCTTTTTTTTTCTGATCTCTATTTTATTCCACTCACCCCATGTTTTCCCTGTAATATAATCATTTCTGTCAGTGACAGGCAAAACAGAACAGGTCAGGAAGGAAGGGTATAATTCAAATATAATTCACTTTCACCAGTTAAAAGTGAGGCTGAAGTTTAAAAGAACCCTAAAGAAAATATATTTCAAAACATTTATGAATTAGCCCTGGTTTTATGGGTCACCCTAAAATTTAAGGGCTRCAGCTGTCAGTGCTCATTTTTTTAACATAAATGAGAATAAAATGTTAATTTTTAAGCAATAATGACAAGACTGTTGCCAGCARATGAGGGATTAGCGGTCTTGACAAAAGTTCAGCTGCACTTGTGGACCTCTGGGATGTTTTCCTGGCTGTTGGACACTATTTAACTGGAGCTCTCCATGMATTTCTGAAAAACAGTAAAAAGGAAATCTCCAAACTACTGCTAATAATTCCTGAGTTCTTCCCTCATGGAGACCATACATGGCCTCCTACTTCATGGGAGAGCTTTTTTAGCGTTCCAATGAAAATTAATAATGGAGAAGAAAAAGTGAGATAAAGGTAACATCTRCCACCTTGATTTTGACCAATCCAGCTGTGAGACAGGGCTATGAGTGTCACCCACTGTCCCTGCAGACACACTGGAGGGCCCCACGTGTGCCCATTCTGTATGCTTCCCGTGCRGAGCCCTGCAGGTGTCCACCGTGGAAGTGGAGAATCTGGAAAGGCAGATCCCAGAGCACCCAGCCCAGAATGGAAAACTGTTTTCAAGCAGCTCTGGTGAAAATCAGGTGTATTCTGCAGGAATAAGACACTTGGTGGGAGAAATTTCATCAAAGGGACAGTGTTCCATATAAAATGGAGATGAGACAGTCTGAAACAGCTCACTGAAACACATGTGAAAAACCTGCCATATTGCCTTTGATGACAGCAGCTTTCCCAAGATACCAGGACACATAAAGCTATGTGTCCAGGAATGGAGAGTATTTAATAATCATGCGAGAAAAAAAAAAAAATACAATCTTTACAGCTTCCAGCTGCATGTCCTGTTTTATCCATTTTTACACAGTGAATGGTTATAACAACAATAGAGCCAGAGCCATCCAACTCAGCTACCTAAATGCCAAATCCTTGTCCCATGAATAAGTAAGGGCTGTTAAGTACTCGCCTGAGTAGGGACAAAGTCCACATCCCAGGTGTCATAATAATTCTCTTTGGCCTTACATCTTTTATGTTAAATGTATTATTGTGAATTTAAATTTTTACTGTAGATGTGGGGAATGTCTTAGATGACCCTGAGCTTGTCCTTTTCTTTCAGATACATTGGATGGCCTTATAGGAGATATTACCTTTCCCCACCAAGCTTTTCTTCCATTATAATTCTTAGAACACTGCAAGTGCAAAAGCAATACCACTAGTTTCAATTATTTCAGACASCATGAAACAGCTTTCATGGGACTGAGAAAGTCTTTACTCAGAATAACCTATAGTGTGGCCATTATGGTGTTCTTTTGGGACATGGGGGAGTGGGTTGAATCCTATTAAGTAGAGGAGACAATTGAATCTCCCTTTGCTGCAACCTGGGTGAGTACTGTAATCRTGACTTATTGGATAAAAGGTTAGGGGAGGATCACCGTTGGCTTCTCCAGATGCATTTCGTGAGGAATGAATAATAGCTCCCTATGTAGCAGAGYGTCAGCCCTGTGAGTCCTGCTGGCACTAAAGTTGTAAGTACTGGAGGACAGCTTAAACCCACCTTTGTTCATAGCAGCTCCTGCTGTCTAACTTAAGTAGCTCAGCACAGTTTGCAAATCTTGTTATTTGGCAGTTATGTCTCCTGAAGCATTGTACTGAAACCAGGCACCAATGATCTAAAAATTTAGTCACTGAACAACTAACTAGGAAGTCTGAGACTAAAGTCTCCATAAATTTTGAGTTTTGCTTAATTTTCCGATAAACAGGTAACCTCAATATCCTACTTCAGTAGTGTAACAACTGATGTTCTGAAATAAAATGTGTAACACGTGCTCTTTGGAATATGATACTACTCTGCATTCTGTACATTTTCCTGAGTGCTGCTRGTGGGTATGATTCAGACAATTGAAAACACACATTTTCCATTGTCATTACAACAAAAGGCAACACTTTTGTTATCAATTCTCTTGAGAAAAACTAAAAAATCAGTTTTCAGGTAAATCAAAAGCRTCTTCTTTACACAGATTTTCAATTTAGAGATTCTGTTATTGCATAGTTTAATGTAATTTACCTGATCATCATGGCTTAAAGAATTTCAGATGGATTTATGGATCATGTGTACATATTTCATTGTTATGCATTGCATCTTGTAACCTAGTAAATAAGCACAAAAGTGTAAAACTAATAGTACCAGACATATACATACTTTTTTTCTATCTGGCCATATATTTTCACCATGTAATAATCATACAAATGGACAGAGGTTACATTCATTGTCAATCCCAGACATTAAACATACTGTGTGCTTCACTAAGACCAAATATTTACAGCAGTCCAGTCATGGAAAAATGTTTTAAAATATTTTTTGCTCTCAGTTTTGCTCAGAATTGCAGAGAACACTCAGCAGATGTCAGGGTGTAGGCATGGAATTCAGTCTTCTGTTTCTTAAAAGGTAGCAAAGACAYATTTCCAAAGCCAGTCTTGCTCGMTGTTTGAAATGCAATGGAATACATWGAGACACACGCTTTTTAAAAGTTTCATGCTTTCATCCAGCCCTAAAATGTATCTGACATGCACTGAAATGTCAAGAGCATTAGCTGAGATAACTTGATATCACAAGCCATGGTGCCATAATAGTAAACAACCTTGGGAATGGAACTGGAGCAGCATACATATCTGAAACCGCAGGATGTCCTTTGGCTGCTTGCAGCTAGTTATTTTCTTTGCTGTCATGAAGATGCTCAGCCTAGATACAGCCTCATCTTTTGAATATACTGATTCTTTTATCTCTCCTTAAGTTTTCYATATCAAGTTTCCTCATAAATTTGAGTTGCATGCAGCTGTACTTGTTCCACTGGGAGAAGAGACAAAGGAGATTGTAGTTAGACCCTTAGTGTGAAGGTGGGTAGAATTGAGTGCCCAGCACCACTCTGTCACAGAATTCTCTGATGAGTGCAGAAAACTCACTCAGGGGGTTTCTGTTTGCAACTTATATGCAACTGAAGCTACTGTGAGGTTTGCCAGGTGTTTCGCTAGTACACTATAAAGGCCTTCTAAATATCATAAATTTTWTTTCTAGATTGAGTCAGGATTTAATTTAGTTAACAATTTCATTGATGGATTATAGGGCGCAAAGCTGTCTATACTGGAAGCTAAGAACTCAAGTGCTTTATAATAACCCCACTGGAAACACTGCACTGCCACTTTACATCTGTTTCCAAACCCATTGGTCAATTACTCATTGTCACGCTGAAACAGCTCAACTAGCAATGGTAAAGTAGCRTACATCTCATCTCATAATATCATAGCTGCATTGGGAGAATCAAAAATATGCATTGATTTCAGATATTTTTATTCTATGTATTTGTAGTCTTTTGATGAAAAGCATCTGAATACGGCCAGCAAGGTGCAACTCTTGAAAATACTATTTTTCAACATTGAAAAAACAGTTTTGTTTTTCTATCAAAACTGCAGGAATACTCTGAATTTCATGCTCTATTTTCCCTGAAACTCTGTTAGAATGCTACATCATTCACATGACGTGGTTAGCAGATTCCAGATTTCATCATCTACAGAAAAGACAAAGCAAAATATTTGTTTTACACAGATGGAAACTGTAACTATCACTTGCAATAAATCAACAGATTTCAAAACTATATCCTTAAAAAACAGGGAAAATCAATGACCAAAACTTCTTGCATMATTTGAATTAATCTCTCTCTATGCATATCTTTGTGTGTGTTTACATATGCACACATATACCCAAGCATAACTGTAATTTTAAGTATAAGCATATATATGATTTTACTGTCATTTTRGGAAGCATTCTTCTGTCCCAGCCTTCCTGTCTAAAAGTTTCMTATTGAAATCTGCTTTAGGCTTCCTGAACAATGGAAGGAAGAAGTCATTCCCAAAGGATGACCCCTTTCCGCTGAAGAAAAGTATCCTGAACGAGAACAAATGAAACCATTCTCTGGGTTGAGCTGTTTCCTGCAAAAACTATGGAGTGCTACACATAACTTTAAGTCAACTTTTTTTTTAGATGACCAAAATACTTGAAAATCAATCCCATTCTTTGACTTTCTCTAATTTCCCCTCAGGGTCAAAATTTTGGAGCCTTGGGTGCTCAAATGTGAGAATCTAGGCAGCATCAGGGGGTGGTTAAGGGTGGGATAGGTGCCCAGGGCTGAACTGGCTGGGCTTCCCCCMGGTGCCACACACATAGGAATTTCTTCCTGAGGGACCAGGATCACTTGAGGGCAAAACATTCCAGCAGAAAGTTTCTGCTCAGTTCCAGTCCTCAATAGCACTGATTTTTTTTCATTAATTGCAAAGCATCCTAGATTGAGTAGATGCTTTGATTGAGCCTTAGAGATACTCTAAAGACCACAAACAAGCTGATCACAATCCTGACATCTCTGGCATCACAGGTAATCGAATTTCAGTATAAGCTGAAAACCTGGTTGGCCAACGTTCCCAACCAAAGGGATCCCCCAGCTTAACATGTCTGTGTGTAAAAAGCTTAAACTGTTCATTGGCTTTTCTGGCTGTGTTCAGACAGCAAAGATCTCACATGAGCATCAGTGGCATTGAGTGACGATACTGAAAAAGGCAAAACTCAATTCAAAGCTAAATAACAAAYGTGTGAAGAAACAAGTACTACACTTAGACATTGTATGAGTGAAGGAAAGAAGTGCTGCTGTTTTTCACAGAAATTAATCTAGATAACCCATCCAAAAGAGACATCAATTTTATTGGTTTAAAGGAAAAGAAAAACTGGGTCTCTAAAGAAGGACTGTAAGGGACAGAACTTTGCTCTGAATCAGCAGTCGTTTGCATGCTGATGACAGCTGCATTTACTGTTAATCACCATTGGTTCTAAGTTTAATATTTTTTTGTCTCCTTGACTGCTCTCTGTTTCTTTTATTACTGTGCAAAGTACATAACTAGCATTCCCAGATGAAA
>NW_026623724.1:346583-377236 GCF_030028575.1 Malurus melanocephalus | reverse complement strand
GCTGAAATATAGAATTTTCAGTTTCCTTTTCCTCCAGTAAAAGGTAATGAGCAAAATTCATCACAGGAACAATTATTAGGTATTATTCCTGTTGTGAATCCAAGTGACATTTCATTGTTTATCTGGAGGCTTAATGATGATTTCTGGTGATAATTACTGGGCTTTCAAAGTTATTGTTAATATGCACCAGGTTTCCCTGTTTATCCAAACCCTGAAAATATGTGACTATATAAAAACATTTTAAATAGGTCTCAACTGATGAGCTGCCCTGAATGGAAAAGCAGTTTTCATTTGTGTATTTTTTAATGTTTCCATCCCTTCAATCTTTTTCTTGAAAACTGGACCTAAGAATTAAAGCTGAGAGTTTGCCAATGGGCCCTGATGATGTATATCATGAATAACAAGAATGGACAACCACCACAAGAACAGCAATAGCTAAAGCCAAAAAAAAAGAAAAAAAAAATAAAGGAAATATTTAAATTCTCACTAACTTCTAAATTTTTTCTGATTTAGTCACACACACCTGCAGTACCAAAACAGTAACAGGTAAATCTTATTTCATGAGTACCTGTTACATAGATGGTGCAGAAATCCTTGAGGCAGGAGTGATGAAGCCAAAAGTCCTGCAGAGTTTAGCTCAGATGCAATGCAAATTCCATGTGAATGTGACCCATTCAGGACAGTCCTGCACTGTGCCCTGCAGATGGACTGAGGAGTCACAGAGCACCACACACATTAGGCACATCTAAGGTTAATTGGTGAGAAGTTTAATTATCTRAATGTTGGACTCATGTTCCTAGAGGCACAGTTATGGAGGTGAAATAGAGAATGTTAAAAATTAAATTGAAGAAAAGTATGTGACACTGGAGTCAGTAAAATTGTGTGATAATACTGTTTTACATGTATTTCATCAATTATTTTTTAACCATATTTTCTTGACCTATTGGAGATTTTAAGATAGGTGTTATGTTCATCATCCAATGTGATCTGCCACTTAAGTCATGCCAGAGAAACTTTCAAAATATATTTCTTAAAGTGGTATCTGATGCTATACTTTTCCTATGGGAACTGAAATAAAACTTTACATTTTGGAAATATTTATCAACATCAGTAGGAATCCATTACACTGTTCCAAGTCAGCTTCTATCTTTGTCCTACCTGTGTTATTCTCATTTTTATTTTGATTCTTCTGCTTGGTATGCTATTTCTCTGTGCTGAGGGATACCACTAGTGACAGTCCAACTAAACTCTGTGCAACTGCTCAAAACCCTCTGATATCTGCCACTCAGCAAGTTCTCAATCCACCTCACCATCCACTCACCCAATTCATACTTCCTGAGTCTGCCTATGGAACGCAATGAGTTTGCTTATGGAAGGATGTTGTTAGAGGCAGTGTTGAAAATCTTGCTGAAGTTGAGGTAAACAATATSCACTGCTCWTCCCTCATCCATCCAGGAAGTTGTTTCATTGYAGAAGGTGATCAGACTGATTTACCATTAGTGGCACCGTGCTGACTTCTTCTGATCRCCTTCTTATCGTCCATGTGGACAGAGATGGTTTCCAGAATGAGGTGCTCCATCACTTTTCCAGGGATTGAGGTGAAGACGACTTGATGGTAGTCCCACGAGTCATCCTTCTCGCCCTTTTTGAAGCCTGGGGTGATTTTTGCTTTTTCTCAGTCCTCAGACACTTCTCGTGACCGTGAGTAGCCTCACTGTGGTGWGTGCCATCTCTCTCAGCACTCAGGGATGTCTCCCATCAAGGACCCATGGCACAGTTAAATGACATCAGATAAATTTATTGCAAGAACTTTAAATTCTTTCATTGGTGCCAGTAAAAGCATATGTTCTAGGGACAGTCCTGTATGAACTATCCATCCAAATTCTGGGATTGAGGAAGGTTCTATTTGTGCTTTTTTGAAATCTACATCAAGTGGATATATTTGCTGTCTACATAGAGATGATATGGTATCATACARAAACAGTCAATAAACTGAGGTCAGACTTTTGAACTTTTGAATAAAATACTTGAATTATTTTAGGTTTAATTTAAGAATATAAGACAGCACAAAGACATTTTGTTGTGCCTAACTTCGCAGACAGAGCTAAATGTTTATCATTAGAGAGAAGGCATGCCAGTTATGGGGATCCTGAAATGCCTCTGTTTATGTTTCTGTTTATGCATTATTCAGATCCAAAAMCCCATTTTAGCAGAAAACTAACACCAACTTGAAAAATCATTAAGGAGAACAGCTAGCACTAGGAACTGGGACTTTCACCAGCCTGTCTGAAGAGGCAGAGGTCCCTGGTTGAAATCAATAACTCTTACACACTCATCTGCTCACTTCTGAAATAATTAATATTCTCTACATTCATGGTGGCACCTATGGTTTTAGTAAAAACATTCACACAAGTACATAGAAATTCACTCCCACAGACATCCAACAGTATCCTTGCTCTAAACAATCATATGAATTCCAGTGAACTGTAATTACAAAATGCAGTGCCATAACGTCAGGTCCTAGCTCTTACATTTCATTGACCTCTCAAGCCATGTAAGCAAATTGAATTTTACTCACGTGCTCAGAAGTTTACAGTTAACTGCAATATCATCTCCCTTAATTCTAATTTTTATTTTATGTGTCTTAAAATGAGACATAAAGACAAGAGCTGTTTTAAAAGCAGTAATTTTTTCTTGATGTTAGCCCCACTATCAAATTAGCCTCAAACCGAAAACTTTGACAAGATTTGCSTAACTATTAAGGCTATTAGTTGAAACATGAAATTGATGTATTTTGCCTATTACATTAACCTTCTCCTTTACATTCAGTGGTTTCTTACTCAGGGCAAAGTTAAGGCAACTTGATATTTAAACACGGCAACAATGAATATAAGACATCTTGTTATAAGACACGTGWTACTGCAATAACAAGTTGACAAAGTCTTCTTAAGGATGTTCAGTGCTAACAACACAATGGAATATTTGTAATAGTGTCATAGTGGAAAATGCATTTGATGGCATTGAGAGAGCAAATGTAATTAGTAATAAGCAGGATTTATTTGGAAAGTTTATGAGATATACGACCTGCAGTGCAAAGATATGTGAATAGAAATGCTCTTGCAACAGTAAAGCAGGGCAGAATTAAATCCATTTGTTCTTCCCATTTGTCTAAGGCTTTTATAATTAGATTGATGTATTAATATCAAGGAGGAAAGCTTCTATCTTGAATATGGAAGAATTCTCGTAGCTAGAGATGGGAGTTGGTAACCCTGTCATTATTAAYAGAGAATTATTTCATTAAAATAGAATGCTAATTTAAATACATACTCCTTTAGTACAAAAAACCCTAAGAGCAGAACTTGAACAATTATTTCATACATACTAAAGCTGTGGGTGTTTTGACAAGATAAAACACCTGCTCTTCACCTGCAGAAACTGTATCTTGAATTTCAGTATAGGATTCATATAACTGCTGTCCTTGTATTTCTGTCAGAAAGATATCTCCATGCAAATACGTAAATTCATRAATCCACAATGTATTTACACTTGTCTTACGTGTACAAAAGACATCCTTCAAATGTCTGCTTCTTCATCTTCTATTTCTATTTCCACAAACAACCTCTGAAAAAATCCACTGATCCAATAACATAGGTCAAAACATAAAACTGCGGGTTAATTTCATTTTTTTAAAGTACCTAGAGACAACTTTTTTGTCTTCTTAAGAAGAATATCTGTGGGGAAATATTGTTTGTGAACAAAAGTGCTCTATCTTTTGCATCAGAAGGGACTGGGCTCCAGTTTTGCTTACACTGATGGAGGGGAGGTGATGCCAGGTGAATATGTGTGAATATGTGTGAATATGTGTGAATATGTGTGAATATGTGTGAATATGTGTGAATATGTGTGAATATGTGTGAATATGTGTGTGCTGAGCTCCTGTGTCCCCAGCTGCACACACAGACAGCCGCAGAGGCACCAGCTCATGCTCTGAGCACCATCTGCAGGGCACGGGCAGCAGGGGCAGATGTTCACAGCTGAAGTGCTGGTGTCTGGGTGCCCTGGAGACAAAGGAGACTTTCAGAGCYCTGCACACCAGGTTCAGCCCAGAAGCTGCCAGCTGGACCATGTTGCTCCATGGTATCAGCAACACAGGAGATAAAAGACATTCACAAAATGCATCTCCTACTCCACCATCAGCCTATTCATGCAGAAGCTGAGTACCAAGAGGGAAAAGCACTCTCYTTGACAGGAAAAGAGTTTTTTCTCATTTTCTCAAGCATCACTCAGACACAGTGTTTCTAAGGTTTCTGAGTATGATGAAGGTTATTGGTACTCATTGTACCATTTGCAATTACCAAATGTCACTGTTCAGAATTTTTCCCATGTTCCACTTTCCTTGCTGCAGCCTATGATTAACACATGGTGTTTTGAGAGAATACTCAGCCTACACTTACTGTTTTGCTTTCATACTTCTCTCCTTGTTTATCTTGTTGTATTCCTGAAATTGCTTTGCTATTTGGGGATTTAGAAAAATCTGGTTATATGGAGGTATTTTAAAAACAGCTTAGCTGAGCCTCCTGGCCCTCTGACAGACAGAGTGAACACACACAATGCATTTTCCAGTGATTCATCGCTGGTATTCCAGTGATTATCTTAAAATACCCATAAGGTTGTGGGATCATGTCCTCCTGACTGACCTGCCARCAAGCTTGTGCTGGCAACATGTGGCAGCAAGTTTGCCATCAGGGATGTCATRCCATCCCTTAAATAAGCTGCTAGGGATCTAAACTCATCTGGAGTGTTTTGGGTGCCCTAAGCACACTTTTTACATCATCAATGCCAATAGGTGGATCTCCCATTTGTAAACGCACATCAACACTCACATACAAGAAACATACATTAAGGTGAAGAAAGAAGAAAAGGATCTTGCTGACAACAGCACAGCTTAGAATTGTGTCAGAGCTCTGAAACCAGGAAAGRCAGCATGAATGTTCAGTCATATTTTCAAACAATCTGCTTTCGACCTTGTTTAACTTTGCATGAACATTTGGAAAACACATAACAGCATATTTTCCTGTTATCAATATTCATGTAAAGCAAGTACTAAGTTTTTATGCTCAAATATTTATAGAAAGGGGATTTTATGTTTGTTTTCCATAAACATTAGTATCAGAGTTAACATTAGTGCTGCACTATCAAGTATGAGACACAAYGCCATGCATCTTGTGCAACCATCASAGTTAAACAATACAGACAACACTCCAAAAGAGATCTATAGAGCAAATGAATCACAGAATAACAGAACAAATCTGGAGAAACAGTCAACTTATGTAGGCTTCCTGTCAATGGATAAAGGAACAAAATGTATCAGATTCAATTTAAGTATGAATTATTCAGCCAACTCTTTTTGCRGTCTTGCCTTTCAGCATTATTATTTTTCACATTAGACTGTACTAACTCACTTTATGCAAGTTAGGAAGCATCTGATCTATTATTTTTATAAATTATTTTAACACAGTGATAGTGCTGAGGGCTTCTGTTAGTGCTACTAGCAATTAGTTAGGAAAAATACTTCTCTTGCAGAGAAAATAAAGCAAGCCARCTAAATATGAGCTGACAGGAACATTATTGTCTCCATTTTACTGAAGTTAAAAGAAAACCTTTTTAAAGTCAACCATTACCATGTTTTAGATAGCATGGTGGCAGATCTAAAGATCTAACCAAGACTCCTATTCTTAATTATTAATAAGGTGCATGTAGATAGATTCCATTTTCCCATATAGATATGTTTTGTAGTAATTTTTAAAGATCCATTTCATCTTTTTCACAAAAGCTGGAGATGAGCAACAAATAAAACAGCTTATTGAAATCACAGGCACTGAATAAAATTCTTCAAAATKATGCTGCTTCCTCTGGAGGTCACACTTTTTAAAGGCTGTCTGCTGTACACCCTGGTAGAGTTTCAGAGCTTCTTTCCAAAGCCAGAAGGATGCACAAGAAGAAGTTTATTTTGGTTATGGCCACASAGTTTTCAAGCTCTGTTCTTTAGATTTGTGCTGCCACAAACACCCCTCCTACCAGATCCAGGTAAGATGAGCTCCAGCTCCAAGCAAAGCACCAATGGACCTGCAGAGACTTCAGAAGAGCAGCAAAACCAGTACTGAACAGGGAGGAGGAAGCTGCAATTACAGCAGCCAAATCTGTACCCTCATTCAGATTTTGCCTTCAAAAACAAGATATGGAGTAACTTCCGTGTTGTCTCATCAGCAGCTTCCTTGAGAGTCTGTTAAAAATTTCCCTTTGCACAGTGTTGTCACAGGTTAAAAACCATCCTCACACGATAGTGTTGGCACAATCACTTTATCTCAGCTAGATGGTTATGATTTTGGACAGTATTTCCCACAAGATGTTTCTTGTTCCATTTCTGCATTATCACCAAATCATGTTCAATTTTGACTTTTCAAAAAAAGGGTTATTTTTAAACCCTAAGTTTGCACTGATGGCAAAGCCTACATATTCAATGAAGGATTTTAAAATCTCACTACACAGCCTTGGTGACCCTTTCTTGCTAAGATCATTCTTGTTAAGATTCAAAAGAGGCAGTGACTGGCCCCCTGGATCTATTTGACTTTTACACTGTGGGACAGCATTTCTAACTGGAGAGGGGAGTTATTTTCATAGCAGATCAGAATCCCACTTTACAAGGACCGTGCTGCAGTCAAATGCTGTCTCACACCGGTGAATCCACTGTGTTTGCATAGTGCTTATTTTTAGCTGCTGTCGCTGATGTTATTACTAGAGACAACATGGGTTCAAAATGTCCCTTGCACTTCAGCAGAAATAAAGGTTTCCTGGGATTTCCTGCACTAGGAGCTTTGCATTTCATTTTTCCCAAGTATTAGAGCATTCTCAATCAATCGTGTGCAATTAGTCCTGCTGATATCACAACGCTTGTAAAAGTCACATTTCTCATATCAAACTCCACACTCGCTACATCTTTGTAAATTCTGGCTTTTAAAGAAAGGGTATTTTTTATGTTTAACCCAGTTCTCATTTGGGAGTTCATTTTATGTTAATGAYTTTCACATTTCTCAAATAAGCTTCCTGATTTCCACCCATAATTAGTATATTATCCGAGTAACGGATCMCTCTACTTAAAACTGTTATTATGCAGGCTGCTGAAATGCAGAAAGATTGGTGGTCATTGCTGAAAGCTGCCTGACCAGAACAAAAGTGGGGTCTAGTAAATAATATGGAGATTCAATCAAATAGAAAGCATTAAACATTCACTGAGCAAATTGACCACTCTTCAACAAATACCTTATTTCCACCAAATTAAATAAAGTGAGAATTAATAATTTTTTCATTGTGTCTGAAAGCCTATTTGGAGATCCATATCTGCTGCACCACAGCTCAGCTAGCAGGGTAGAAGGTGAAATGAGGCTGCTGGGCATGGCCAAAGGCAGCACTGACCTGTACATGGGGCTGTGCTCTCCCCAGATGGGCTGTACAGGGTGAGGCACATGCCATTTCCAGCCAGGCTTATCAGGAAAAACATTAATTAAACCTCTCAGCACCTCCTCCCCTCCCTGAGCATCACACTGCTRTTCCCATGTACGTCCCTGAGGAGCAGTGGCTGCTGTGGCTGCCGTGRCCACCAGGGCACAGTGGCTCCTGGCCCCTGCTCTGTGACCCCCATCACAGCTGCTGCCAGCCCTGCCAGCTCAGGGGAAAGTTTGYCCTCCAATTCCAGCCCCTTCACTGTGTCTTTGCTTGTGGACACATGGTGCCCTTTTTTTGCTGTTTGTTTTTCTTTTGCAATCTTTTTAGGATTTCAGTGCTRAGCAGTGGTTGCTTTTAGTCACAAAATGCATTAGTGGCTATGTACAGATCATAGTGGAAATGATTTTGTAGCAAATGACAGTCATGAGGGAGGCATAAGGAATTATTTTGGGGAAATAACTGTCATAAGGGAGTCACTTGTGCTACCACTCAAGTGTTTTTAGTGCTCAGGAGCAGGCAATGTGAGGTAAAAGCTTTTTTTGCATTGGATGCAATACTACAAGGGACACAAACAGCTACTGAATATATTAAGGCAGGTCATCTCTCCTTCTTTCACTGCCTGTTGTGTTACACCTGCCAATTAATGTAGTCAGTTCACATGAAGGCTGATCTCCTTCAMCAATGAAACATTTATGACATGTTTGAGAGGAACATTTATGACATGWCAGGTTACCTGCTACCTACTTCAAATGGAACATAAAAGGAAGACTTGTGGTGGGCAGGGGAAGACTGGGGTGTGGCAGTTGGGCGGGTGAGAAATGCCAGGGAAAAGCACTTCCCACTGTCAAACAGAGCTACTGCTGAAACACTCTAAATGCAAACTCAGTATTGAAAATATCCCATACATTGGGATTTCCCRACCCTGCTATGCTCCTAAAACCTTAGAAGCACCCAAACCTGCTCCCCAGTTGTTTTAAAGGAAAGCTGAGATGTGCTGTGGTGTTTGCACAATGGAACTGGTTTTACAGGACACACAGAGCTTCAGAGCTCCCTGTAAAGGCAGAACCACCCACATTCTGATTGAGGGTCCTGGACTGCTGGGATGTGAGCTCACAGCTGGGCTGAGAGATGGCAAGGGACATTTCCACCTTGCTGGCATGGGACCAGCCTTCAGACAGCCCTCTGAAGGGCTGCAGCACTCAAACCCGGTGGGAAGAGCCCTTATCAAAGGGAACAGGTGTCGTTTCRAAGATAAATGGCTTTGAGAAGTGGGACTCTCCTTTGCAGTCAGTAGACATTTAGTGCTACTCTATAAGATGCCACTTCTTTCCGTGGTTTGCATTTTGAAGCAAAATGTAAAARCAGTTTCCTCCTGAAATGGGTACCTGTTTGGTATTCCCCAAGTGACTGCGAAGTCCTTTTCACAGGAGATATTGCTCAGAAAAGATTTATGAAATGTGGCAGGGCAACATCAAGGCCTTAGAACCATTAATTTAAAATGCCTTTCCCCTTCATCCTCCCGTGTAAATTGCTGAGCAATCACGATTTCTTCTTACCTTCTGCTCTCAGTGATACAGCTCGTGTCATGCCAGGATCACAGTTCCATGACATTAATTATACACAGCCAAGATACACTTTTTATTTTGTGCCCCAAATGGAAAATAGTGCAAAGGAGCACAGGAGACACTGGCTGTGCTTAGGGAATTTCATTTCAGCGCAGCACTTTTTTTTTTTTTTTTGAAAAAAAAAAAAAAGAAAGAAAAACTTGTGACTTGAGAGATCTTTCATTTTGAAAGCAGTAAAGGGGTCACTGCTACATTCAGAGCTGCTTACAGTGGAAAGGCTTGAAATACAGAGTAATATCAGGAGAAAATTTCTTGGGCATGCTTACTTTTGTGTAAGTGAAGGTAGATGACACGGCCAAGATAACAATCTGACCCCAACCTACCCCCATCGGTGCAGTAAAATAGAACCATGTGACTCAGATGTAACAGAGCCAGAACATCAGGTCAGAGAGTCTGTCTCYTCCTAACATGGGACTGTGGCATCTGGTACATCCCACAGAGTGAGCCACTTGCACCATTTTAACTATAAATTTGTATTATCAGGCTTTATCTGTACATCTGCATTATCACATTGTGATTGTGCATTAGACCAAATGAAGTAAGTTGTACAGAAAGAGCTTTACAGGGCCAAATGCAGGTGCTCWCCCAGAGCTGGATGGATGTGGCACRGAGAGCAGCTGACAGTGCACGCAGGCACAGGACTGTGCGGGCCCTTTCTCTCTCCAGTAATGATCTCTCCTGACAGGTCTGCACTGGATCAGCATGGGGCAGTTTTCAAGATGTACTGTGGTCCCTGGGACGGCTTTGCCTAGGATACAGCTTACACAGAGTATTGTAATCCATCCAAATGCCTTGAGGATGCTAGGCAGGGGAMAGCCCCAGCCAAGCTGAGAAAAGCAGCCTAAACCTCAGACACCACAAAGCAGCTGTGCCTCCACCCCCATGGGCTCGCACAAAGACCAGTGAGGTTCCTCTGATCCCACACAGACAACAGGAACTGGCAAAAAGAAAAGAGCAACCTGAGATGTTCCCAGAGCATGGGCTACAAGCTGACACAGCTTGTCAGATCCCCCAGCACAGCCGTGTCTCTGATGGTGATTTTCTGTGTCAGTGCTGGGGAGCTACGCAGAGCTGTGAGCATCTCTGTAGCATCCTTTGCTACAGAGGGGCACAAATGGAAAATGAAATATTTTTACTTCAGCAGCAATGACCATCTAGAGAACAGCACACTACTTCCTTCCTGAGCTCCTTTTTCAGTCCTGCCAACAGCTGTCCCAGGCTACTCTGTCTGGCAAATGAAGAGGGCTGCTTGCAGACAGAAACAGATGCTTTCTRGATGGGGCTTTAAAATATAAAAAGAAATAATGGACTTCTCAGCTTTCTAAAAATCTATTTGAACTATTTTGATGAAATATTGGTGACTTTTAATCACCTTTCATACAAATATTTTCCAATTAGTTTTTAATTATTTATGGATCTTGTCAAGCTTTTACCTGCCTTTAACACTATGAGCTTAATGAAACTCTTCTGTGATTGATTTATGAAAGCTGGTTCAGCGTGGAGTTTTATGAATCTGACATTTCCACACACATGAAATCCCAGGCACTTACAACACAGTGATTTATTGGCAATCTATATTGTATAAAAGAATAACAGGAAGAAATATAATGGCATAAGAAGGAATCACACATAGCCAAGACCTGATCTMTTTAAATACCTATTGAAATTTCTTAAAATATGTAAATAGTCCATTCTAATAGATCATCAGAACCAGTCACAAATTTTGTTTATTAGAGGGTTTTTCCTACCTTGCTGTTATATGTGTTTTTAAAGTTTGCTATTAGAGGAAAAAATCTTTTTCCCCGAGAAAAAAAATGTGATTATTTTGTTTGGAAAAACTGGTTTGAGACTCCTAGGTGTGCCCAGAAATAACACCCACAGGGTTTTGTCAGACTACTAGGCTGCCACTGCCTCTGGCTGTGCCCAGCATCTCCATGACCCCAAAAGGAGCTGAGGGGAGGGACACGAGGGCTGTCAGTGCAGGAGCACAGGAGGAGGAAAAATCCTGCAGGCCTGGGACTGGGACAAACCAAACAGTGAAACCTTACCCTGTGTTCAGAAGAGGCTACAAATCCCAGGCACAATTCTGGCCTGGAGACAGCAACTGCTATCAGGGAGGGCAATAATTTATGGYAGAGAAAAGATTCAACWGYGAAGYAATCAATCTTACYTTTCTTTGCCTGTGAGAGGCAAATATTCAAAATCCTTCAGCTTTACAAGAACAACCAGTTATTCTTTGCAATCACACAAGAACAAATTTCATATCTAATGAAAACAACAAATGCTATGGTACTGTTATGCCATTTTAGCTATGTTAAGCTTCYATTGCTTCCTTGATTCCTAGATTATATTAGGGGTTATTTATTAGTGATTCATATTCTTTCCTGTTATAATGCACATGRTAAAATTGTCCATGTATGGGAAGAAAAATTAAGAGTGTGCACATTATTTATCTCACATGCACCATTAGACCCTGAGATGTCTAATGCATTGAAGGATCTCGAACCAGATAGTAAATTCGCCAATTGCTCAACTTGCTCTTGTTTTTTGCTGCTGTGTTTTTCTTTTCCAGCTCAAAGTAGCCCTGATCAGCTCCCTTCCTTGCTGTGTGTGCTTGGGCACTCCCAGTGTAACAAGTCACAGACATTCACACGATCACTGATCACACTGGAGAGYGGCTTTACACTGCTTTGAAGAAAAAGTACTAGCTGTTCTTCAACTTTGAATAGGCCTATTCCTATAGAATATAAAACATATAAAAAGGAGCATAAAGTTGCAAACCAAAGAGAAGAACCACTGACTACTGAAGAATAGCTGCCTTAGAAAAATCCCCAGGCTGACTCTGCTGGGGATGCTGTCTATTCCACTGCATCCTGAAAATTTCAGAAAGGAAGATCAAGTAACAACTTYAGAGAGCTCAAGTAAAAGAAGAATGCAGAGCAGAACCAACAACCACAAGGATTTTGCAGTGTTTTGAGAAGTCAGAACAAATTAAAAGATTTGAGTGCAAAAAGCAGTAACCACAGCAATTTGTCACCTGCTGTCTTCACATAACTATAACCACACAGAACCAAACCAGTTCCTGCCYACAGTCCAACACTTGTGATTGTGTTTCGTGTATTGGGAGGATATTTTCAGTTAAAAATCCAGCACTTCCCTGGGGAATCTGCATGAATACTTACCTTGCTTCTTTAAAAGTGCTAAAAATACTTATTTAAAGTTTGAATTTCACAAGCTACAGTTTCCAGTTATTGGCTTACTTTGTGCCRTTTGCTAGATTAAAAAGCCTTCTATTATCCATTGAAAAGGTTAAGCTACCTGTGTTCTTATGTTTGTGTGGCAGAAAAGGAGAGTTTTATCTGCAGACCAAAATAATAGTGCTATTAAAAGAAATAGGCAGGATAGAAAAACAAAAGTATATTCAGAACATTTCTCAAAGATTGTCTMCATTAATAATTGGTAACAAAGCTCAAGTGTTTTTCATGGACTGAGCATGATACCATTATGAAAAGTTTTTTGGTTTTTTTTTTTGGTTTTTTTTTTGTTTGTTTTTTGTTTGTTTTTTTGCATGTATACTCTAAGAGAGGGAGAAAACACATCATGGTTTTTCCCCTTACAATGCAGAACAAAGAAAGGCACTCTTAACTGCGGGTAGAACTCATGAAAATGCTCTCCACTCATCATCCTAGAGTGAATCGCTGGCTTATTGTAATTAAAAAGCATATTCACATAAATAAACCTATTGCAATGCTATTAAGTCACAGATTTCTTTAACACAAAGATRTGAAATATTTATTAATGCATAATACTGACAATTTTTGCTTTGGTGTCAAGGTTTAATATCAAATGCAAACTTCAAAAAAGRAGCATGCAAATCACAGTCATTAGTGTATTAATCCTTTGCATCCAGGTTTTGCAAAAAAGTAAATCTCATTAGTGTGTTGAGGCAGTAGGAAGCCACGTTTACATGCTGTCTCCAAAACATATTAGTTATTGAACGAAGTGAGAAAAAAACCACAAGTGCATGATACCTATTGCCATCTAAAAATGTTCAATAGAAACTCCCTGTTCCTTTCTTCGTACATCTGTTGTATTCCTTGTACATTTATCTCTTGCAAAATCTAACTTTTTATACTGGATTTTTAACCTCCTCWGTGATTAAATGCAAGGTTGTGATTTCTAATTGTCTTTACCATGTCTAARTAAAGCAAATGCCTAAATCTACTGTTTTCTTCATGAAACATCCCTGTTTTCAAGATCAGCCTTGGGGCAGTGGTGGCAGCTCACACCTTTGGGGACAGCAGGTGAAAGCTGTGCCCGTTCCCACAGCTCCCTGTGCCCACATGGCCACTGTGGCCAAGGGCACGTGGCACTGGGGTGCTTTGGTAGCTGGGGTCAGCACAACCCTTGGAAAGGCATGCCAGGTTTCTTCTGGCAGTGGCTGTGAGGCAGAAAAGAGCAGTTTTCCCTGTGCCTTGGCCCCAAGAACACCTGCTCATTTTAGCAAGTGCCATCTTCTCAATATTGCAAAGCCAGAGGCAGCTCCCCATTTCTGAGATTCCTCACAGGTCTAGGACAGGAGTAACTTCAGCTGCAAGTGAGGGACATCTACAAGGAAAGCACAACTTCAAGGCGATGTTTTTGACTTTGATCTTGCACATCCTCTCCTCAGACACTGGGTAAAACAATTGAATTTGCTTTTCATCGTGCGGTGAGTTTGGGAGCTCTCCCAGGTTCACACAGAGGGGCTGCTCACTGGGACCACCATCAGCACCTGGCTCTGCAGTCACCAAATCCCCCCTGGCTGAGTGTTACAGCAGCACAGCACGCTCTGGTGACAATACTCTGCTGGCCCTGGAGCTGCCCCCAAACTGCTACCAGGTGARGGAGAGAGTCAAACTTTGTCTGCTACAGCAATCTGTATTCACCTCTGTGAGGCACTTAGATTGTAATTAAACCCACATCCATAAATGGGTGCATTCAACTGTATGCTCTGATGTTTTTGGAGTTAATAAGCTGAAACCATTTCAAGAGCACATACACTGTACAGGCTTAGTTGTCAAGGGTGACCACACTCTTCAAAAGAGAAGGAAAAAGAGCAAGCAAGCCCCTCTTTTAAGAATATCTGCTGCTTTTCCTTCTTCCAGATGAAACTGGARGCCTGGTTTCATGCCACATTGGACAGCATGAAGGGAGCACTACAGGGCAGGCCACAAAATCCTGCCAGTGCTTCAAATCTGTTCCATCATGTGCAGTAAACATGAGTGAGACACAGCAGCTGTTAGAAGTTAAAAGAAAATAAGGGGCTGACCTGTTTGGTCTGTACCAGGAGGTTACTAACCACTGGTGGATGCACAGGCTGAGTTTGATCTCTAAACTTTAGCACATAGATTTTAAATGGACATGATTCCAGAAAACATGGGAGATACCCGTGACTGATGCTGTGCCTCAGACCTTCCATTGGAAGAGAGCAAGTTTTTAAGCAGAGGATTTTCCAGCTAAGAAGAATAGGTTCACGCTCAAACAAGTAACCAGAAGTTAAAAAYTTGGAAATGAAGCTTAGCTGTGACAACGCACCTCTATGGCCTAAATAAATTAACTCAATAAACTCACTTTTCTTTCTAGTAATCTAAATATACTGTCCTTCCTGTGTATCTGAGACAAAGCCATACACTCAGAGCTTCTAGATTACACAGAAAATGTATTTGAGAGCACGCAGGACAGTATTCAGATTTCTCATTTGCTGTTTTTTCTAATCACCCACTTGACCGAATGTCAGTGCACCCAGCAGCAGCCAGAATGCTGCAGAGACAGAGCCCTCTCAGCTTCCTTTGGCTGACAGAAGCTCTGATTTGGGAGAGCCCCTGCTGACATGGCCTTGAAGGGCTGAACTATGTAGGCTTTTCTATTTTTTCTATTTTTTTCTATTACATGCAGTATGAATATTTTTCTGAGGGAGTTTGCAGGAGCCCAAATCCAGATATCCTGCATCAGCTCCTGCATCAGCAGTGTTTTCTCTGGAGTGAGGCACTGAGATGGCTGTGAGTAAAGTTACTGCAGAGAGCTAGCCAGAAATACTGGCACCCCCTACTAAAGAAAAAAAAATCAAATCTGGAGCAGCACATCCATTCTCCTCTCGACACCAGCCAGGTGTTTTCAGGAGGTGTGCTGTATCCCAAGAGACAGCAAAGAGGGACAAGCTGGGAAACACCCACCAATACCTTCCACCTGTACCAGATGCAGTTGCAAAGCCCTCTGAACCATGACTTGGAGGACAGCCAGGTTGGTGAAGGAAGGTCCCTCTGTGCAAGCAATAAACTATGTCTTACATTAAAAAATAGTTTTAATGTGGTTCCATCTGAMTTTTTTGGGTTATTGTTCAGGCAGGTATTAAAGATCTAACAAATTATCGTCATTTGCATTAATTGGCATTTATATTACAGTTAAATGCAGATGTCAAGTGCCTGCAGACTGGTTTCCTTATCTACATTTGCCATTCCACTTTGGCTTTTTAAATCATTGCTTTAAACAGTTGGAGAAACAATGATGTTGAAATGATGTTTGCCTTTTCTCTTTTATATATTCTCTGTATTCTTTACACATATATTTTTAGCCTATTATTGTATCTGTGGCTAGTTATCCCAGCAGTTTTCCACCCCTTTCCCTAAGCAGAAAAACAAAACCCAATCCAAGGGCCTCTATCCTATCTCGGTTCTCCCTGGTCTCAAGGTTGAGACCAGCTCTTCAAGACACATTTTYATAAACAGAGTTTTGTTTCCATCTGAGGTGGGAGGATTGAGAAAGGGGGAAATTACCTCACCTCTTATGTTTTTAATTGGTGATTTTTGTTAATTATGCTAACTAGCTATACTTATAAAATTGTATTCACCCAGTAGGGGTTGGGCTTGTGTGGACATTTTCTGTATCTGCCCCTGGAGGCCTCCAATAAAGAACAGCTTTTATATTACCTGCTAAACTAATATTGTCTCAAAAGTGTGTTRTTTCATTTCTAGGATCTTTAARGCATCAACAAAATATCAGAGAAATGTCTTCTGAAGATGGTGTACTTACTTTCCTGAACCAGTTGATTCTTACAAGGGCAAAAGAAATACATTTTTAAAGAATCCTGTGCAATTTCACCCAAGAAGAGTCAGAGAGAGGATACTGTACTCTGCAAAAGCAAAATCTGTGAAGTGAATAAGGTGCATGTACTTGTGCAGATTCTGTTGATAACTTTCCACACAGAACAAACCCCATTCCCCCAGCTGGCACAGACTGGGAGCAGCAGCATTCCCTGAGTGAGCGGCACAAGGGAAACTGGATAACCCTGGGTGAGCCTGGAGTCTGAATCTGAAGCAATGCTCCAGCTCCCATGGGARATCATGGGCTTGCTGAAAGAACAAAATGTGAAATTCAGAAGCCTGGASTAGGCAGAAAGGCAGAAGAGATGATCAAAATAACAACTCTCCGTTGTCTTGTCACAGAGGGAGTCTGGGCAGTCCTGCGCTGTACMTGCAGCTGAAGAGCAGCCACGCATTCCCACTGCACCAATCCCCAGCTTTCCACCCCTTTATCTGTTTCAAATATGTGATGATATTAAATATTTTCAACTAGATGAAAGTTTACCTTTACTAGCAGAACAGATGCTATTTGCTCATCAATTTAAATTACTAGGTACCTAAGGAAGAAATATGGCCATCCACAGTATTTAAAAGCAGCTGAGTTATTTACCGTATTTCTGGGTGAAACATCTTGCTGTCCTCCCCATCTCTTTATTACCTGGGCAAAAGTTCCTGAAAAATTAATTGTGGTACAATGGCAGYACATAAATATTTCAGTTAGGAGTGCGAAAAGTGGAAAAACCTGTCTCTAAAATCCCCATATGTGGGAGCTGCTCCCTAAAAATTCATTGCTAAATCTCAGCATGTAGATAGTACAGATCACACAATTAGTTGGATGTAAATATTCCCATGAGCCAGAAAATTGTTGATGACCACCAAATGCTCTTGATGCTTTTAATCCTTACTCWCAGGGGTGCTACCTGTGAGTGATTTATTACCCTTAAATCTTCTGTCAGGTTTGATTCAAAGTCTGCAGTCRTCCAAAGCTTGGTTTGTAATAAATTTATCATATTTCTGGAATGGTAAGTTAGATAGCAAAAATTTATATTTTACAGGGTTGGTTCTGGGGGCATTTTTGTTACAAATAAAAAAAAAAAAAAAGAGTTAAATGCTTCTTTCAACAAGTATGAGACAGTATTTTAATTCCCAATTTTCATTTCTAAGTTTATTCTCATTCTGCTATTTTGGAATTACTCTTATTAGAAGAGTGCCTGGCTCAATGCCTCACGGAGCTCAGAGGCTCATTTATCGCTATTAGTCCAGCACAGGTGTATTGAAAAGTGTGGCATTCATCAAATGCAATTTGTCCATCTTAGTTCTTTATTCKTTCCCTATAAATGCTCTGAGTAACTCTGATTTTTTCCCACAATTTTCTCTGAATCACTAATTATTACTTTTGATTTCCATTAATATGAGCAGCTAATATTATTTGAGAGAGTTTGTCAACAGGACAGGCCATCTAATTTTATATATCTCATATTTGTATGTTTCCCAAATATAGGTGTACATAATTGTAGCTAATTAGTGCCAGGTACCAAAGTTCCAGCTTCGAAAAACGTACATATATACATATATATATATATATATATATATATTTGCATTTTGCTCGAAGGACCTAGTCCTGCAAAGCATTAAAATACCTGTCTTGGGCCTTTGGTGCTTACCTACCTAAAGCCTAATCCTGTGTGGTTTTTTCTCCAGATATGTTTTCTAGATGCTAAGGCAATGTGAATAATGTCAAATTGGGATGCTGAGAAGCTGCTCTCAAATCCACTCTCGCTGACTAAAAATGTAATCTCAGCTTAGTAGAAACCCTCCTGCAAGAAGGTTTTCTCTGTTYCCACTGCTTCAGATCCCACTGCACCAACACTGCATTGAAGCTCTGCTTTCCCACTGCAGGAAACATCCATCAGTAAGTGGAATAATGCACAAAGTGCACAAAGAMGCAATTTCCATCACTAGCTCCAGTACCAGGTCAAGATTTAGATGACATTAACAATGAGAAAATGCTCAAAATCCTTGTGTTCTTATCTTCCACAAGAATGGGTTCTGTAGATCTGTCCAACTTAACCTCTTTTGAGCTGATGGAAAATTATAGGTGTATTTCAATCAAGAATGTTTTTCATTAAAAGCATCAGAACAAAACTGCAAAAGTTTCACATTGGAAATGCGTCCTTAAAGTAATGAAGAGGGGAAGTTGAGCAGCCTGCTGATTCCTGATGTAGCCCAGCACAATGAATTCTGTGAGGCACGGCACCTCCACAAGTTAGAGATGGTGCCACGCAGGATGACATGGGCTGGCCAAAAACCCCACTGGTAGGTAAAGCTACAGAGGGATGCAGCTGAAAACCGGCTCAGTGTTTCTCAGGATGACAATTTCTAAACTGAGCAATCTCACATAATAATTCAGTTTGAGAATGAAAAGTTTGGAATTTTTAAATTTTTTCAATCAAAAGTCATCAACAACAAAAMGAAAGTTAATTCCAGTGACTGTAAGGGACAGGCATTAGCCTGAGAGTGGTTCTTTCCACAAGAAATAGCCTGACAATCAAAGAATTCCATTTCCTATCCCTTCTTCTCCCTGTGTCTAAGAGCTGTATGAAAATGGAAAAACACCATGCCCTCAAATCTTGTTCATTCTGTGCTCTCACATAATCTTTCTCTATGGGTAATGACAGTGTTGAACTGTGGAAGGAGAGGCAGATGTCAAGGCAAAAGCATTACTTTTCTCATCAATTATGTTACAACACTCTGAATTAAGAAATCTCTTTTTTTGTCATTGTATTTCCATTACCAAACTCTGATACAAATTATTTTCTTTGATCTCCTTAGGCAGGTGAGATATACCATAAAGATTTTTAAATTAAGTTCTCCATTATGGACTGCATAAAAAGTATGGAATGTAAAAATGATACATTAAACCTTACTAGAAACTTTACTAGACGTGTAAAGCATAGTAAGAAAGTATGTCATTAGAGGAAAAAAAAAGAATGCAATTTAACTGGAAACCTGTTCCTTGAATTCTTCTTTTTAAGAAAGTACAACACTGTATTTGACAAAATTCAGGTTAATAAAAGAATTGTTTGCTCATTCTTTACTTACGAGGTTTGATTGATGTTCTGAAAGACACAATTCACCCTCTGAATTTTCTGCCCAGGATTATATTGCCAATAGGTCCCTCTAGCAGGAGGCATAGTTTTTGTTTGTTTTGCCCCAAGCTGTTTGAAATGGCAAACATATGGTGAAAACATATAACAATATCATGTCAAACCAAACTGGAACTTGTGAGTTTRTAACAGTATATTCTCTAAAATAATCTAAACCATCTCTGTGACTTCAGTCTGACTTCAGTGGCTTTTGCACTTGCCTTTCCMTTTTATAAATGAGATCCAGTGAATAAAGAGCAAGTATATGCCAAGTTCCCCATACAGACACTGACATGATGCCAAATGCAGCCCAAAGCAAAGTAAGCTGCCTTCCATGGGAATTCACCCAAATGAAATAGAATTATGTTTGTTCTACTCTCCGTGAAACTGCTGTACAATCCTTCTGTTTAATTTGAGAAGACAGGAGTAGCATAACCCATGCAATAAAGGAAACAACTTCTGTTGGGAGTCCTTCATATTGTAGATGTAATTTACAGAATAAAGGAAGCTGACTTGCAAAAAGGAAAAGAAAAAAAAAAAAAAGAAGAAGCAAGCAAGTTAAATCTGCATGATGTAGCGGCTCAGCAGAAGGGAGCACAGACTCTACTGAATTATAAGTGTCACGGTTGACTTACCAAGGCACTGTCTAGATTTGGGAAGCAAAGCAGTGGCTAACACTGGCAGAGCTTTGCTATCCATTGATGCATCTGCTGTGCTTCATCAGAGCTGGACACTCAGCATCAGCCATGGATGCAAACATCTCTGAAGAACATCATCTTCCATATAAGCCCTAGCTGTTTCCCCCAGGATGGTAAATAATAGGCTTTTCATTTTAGATTAACCAACAGGCTATTAGGGCCTTGGAGGAAAAAAACAACCTTAGCAGAAAAATAAAGTACAAAATTTTAATGCAGAAACAGACTGGGAGCAGACAAATGCTGTTGTTGCCAGGTTGACCAGCACTGAGAGTGGCCACCAAGCAAGAAGCCACTGAGCATCACAGACATGGGACCAGGACCCATGATCCCAGCTGCAGCCCACTGACCTCGCTGAGGTCTCTGCCTGCAAAGAAGCTGAGGGACAAGGGGGGAAGAGCGTAGCTTATGGCAAGCTCAAAGATCTGTTTTGACAACTGCTGCCATATACACAAGGTAAAACAGGCAATTTCCTCCAAAGTAATCCTAACTTCATTCTGCTCCAGCTGCTCCTGAAATAGTGCTCTGGACCTTGGGACAATGGAGAAGAGAGGGAAAGTGTCTGTGGCCATAGTGTGTGGTGCAGGAGTGTGCAAACAATGTGTGTGTTCAAAAGCAGTAAAAAGCCGCTCTGTTCTCTGTCATCCAGTCTCTCTACAGACAGCAGGGAAAAACAAAGGAAATTTTCTAAGATTTGGCTCTCCTATGGAAGTTTTGCAGAACAAATTGCAGAGATTCTTTTTCTGTCTTTGCAAGTGACCAACAAGGCCTTTATAATTTTGCCGGGTTTTTTTTCATTATTCTTTTCTTCAGCTGTACCTGCACACAGCAGCATTAGCACAGATGTTGCTGGTCTAGCAGCAGAAATGCTGCTTAACCTCTGCCTGCCCTGTCTCCACATGGGGAGAATTGCTGAGGAGACTGATAACTGAAGCTGTCTGCCTTTTGGCCTCCCCATCCTACAGCACCATGGAGACCAGGTGCATGGAGGTTACTGAACAGGAGGAAAGATATTTTTGTCATCCAAGTTGAAGCATTTTGTCACCTTCCTCTTCACACAGAAATATCAGCAGGTAGAAGAAGGGCATTTGTCAAAATGAGGGTAACTTGTTAAGGACTTGAGTGCCTTTTATATGCCAAATTTGATACCCTGTGACAGATATAAAACACCACAGATTAGCATTTTAAATCTAAGAGTCACTTTCTACACAATTGAAAATTTAAGTYATACCATACAATATCTTGCAAGCCCTCAGTTATTTCATTAGGCATTCTGTAGCAATTTGATATGTCCAAAATGTAGTGCAAAAGGGCTACATTGTTTAGAAGGGCCCAATTATTACATTTTATTTACCTGCAAGTTAGTTTCAACCTGTGAAATAAAATCTTCAAGATATATCCTTTATTAATACAACAAAAATTTGGCACCATTTTCTTGAATGATAGTCTGTACGGTTTTACCTACTGTGCAGAATTTAACCTGCAGGCCAGAGTTACTTTTGATTATTTTGTTGACATATTTTTCAAAGCTGGTTTGAAATGTACCAAAGCTGCATTAATCTGAGATTGCTGGAACAAATATTTTTCTGGTTTATTGYAGAGATGTGAGACACTATTCTTCAAACACACTTTCTTAAAATTAGGATTCTCTTTCTTATGTATCCTTGCTTTCCAGAGATTCACAACCCTGTAATGAATAGGTTTGCAATGCCTTGGAAAAGTCAAACCAGTTTTGTTTAATATTCTTAGYAGTTATTTTTGAATCTAACTGCAAGTATAAGCTGTGAACATGCTGAAAATGTCTGAGATTTTCAAAGATGTTCATGTTTCGCCTAAATCTACACCACTGTTTAGTGAAAACATTAAGTTCATCTTGATTTCCATAGTTATGGATAAACCAATAACGAG
This sequence comes from Malurus melanocephalus, assembly GCF_030028575.1. NCBI lineage: Eukaryota > Metazoa > Chordata > Aves > Passeriformes > Maluridae > Malurus > Malurus melanocephalus. Next base: position 355,238 of record NW_026623724.1, on the reverse strand, counting down.
CACTTGTGAGAATCTCATCTTCATCCTTATACGTTGTAACTCTGACTTTAACTCCATTCTTGGAATGGAAAATAAAGCTTCCCCCAGGAATTTTAACAGTGGACATGCACAACCCCATTTCAAACCAACAGATAAGTGGCTGAATCAGAGATAGAGAGTAGCACAAGTGGCAGCAAGCGCAGTGCCTGAGGATGCAGGGTGAGTGCCTCAAATTGGGGAAGCCTCTCATGGGGGTTCAGAGGGCYGTGAGCCACAGGAAGGGCAGGGGCTTGGGGATCATCAGGCACCCTCTGCTTCAGAGCATGAAACCACCCCTTTTCTGCTGCTCTACTGACTGCCAGGAGTAGAGCAGCACCTGGAGTAAAGCTTATAAATTCCAGCTTGTGGAGGCTGCTCTGATGGTGCCTCATCCATCATTATTTCCATGATTTATAAGTGGCTATCAGAGATAGGGGTAGTGTGCTATGAAAAGCTCTGTTCCACAGACAGGACATTGTCAGTGAGAACAATAGCTTCCTCCTGATGGTTCTTTCATTTAACCAGATTTCCACCACCCTCTAAATCCTAAATTAACACTTGTTTCCCAAGACTGTTCACTACACCACACCATATCTCCTATTGGCTAGAGCATTTTATTAGTGCAGCTGAAAATAATCTTAAAATTAAAAAAAAAAACAACAAAAAAAACCCAATAACTGATCAATTTTATCATTTCCAGTCATTTGGTGCCAAACTTTCACACACTAGAATAAGTTCCAACAAGAAAAACTAAAAATGAAATGAAATCAGATGCTCAAGGTGCTCCTGCTCATTGTAGGGCGTGTAACTTGAGATCACCTTTCAAGGTCCCTTCCAACCCAAACTGTTCTGTGATTGCACAATATGCWAATTGAAATGATAGAGATTATCATCTTCCTCTTAGTTCATACCTAATTTTCCTATCAGAACATAAAGATATGGGAATACAACATGCAGTGTAATTACGTTATACCAAATTATTCAACACTTTAAGGTAAAAATGTTCTGGATTTGATGTTATTTGGTTTGAGTTTATATTTTGGGTGGAATTAAACGAAATTTTCTTAACGTTTCTGACATAACCATTTTAAGCAAATACTTCGTAAACAAATCCTTGATGGCACAAATTAAGGGATAKCCCATGAAAGACACAAGTCATGCTGCAAAGCCACACCGGAATTTAATAGATGTTTTTTATATGAATGTGAAAAATTACTGGATTCTACATTCACAGGGAAGGAGAAAACCGAAAGCATTTCATCAGAGGATAACTGAGTTAAATTGGAAGGAAAACAGCTTTCAAAACACAGAAGAAATTCAATTACTTCCCATTTTTTCTCCCTCGGTGCTCTTACACTTTCTCTTCTAATCTATCCTGTGTTTTTTCTTGTTTGGAACATTTTTAAGCCAGTATCTGGCATACCTGTAGGTGGAAAATATTTAATTTGAAAAGTGAAAAATCCAGCCTTGAAACAATTGAACCTAGCAGCAGAAGTTGATGTAATTCACAGTGAAGACAAATGGAGTGCAACCCTGGGCTTATTTTGGTTCTTTAGGCTCTGCTCTMCCCATTTCCAGCAGCACACACAGGGCTGTAAGAACTGTCTCTCCCAGAGCCCAGCACCAACTTCTGCATGTAGACAGAGGTGTGAGGAAAATTGCTGACAGAAACCTTCTCCAGACTCTGTGYTGGCCAATGGAATGTGAGGTTTTCTAAAGTACATAAGCCCATCTACCATAATTTTATGTTTATTTTCACACATCAAAACAACATTGCCCTTTTGAACTCCAGGCATATCATAAATGTAAGTTTTGCCCTTTCAGTGGCCTTTCACTGTTTTTCTTCTCTTTCCTTTTGTACTCCCTTGTCAGTTCAGCAGGGACTTGATTTACCTTCTCTTTTCCATTCAATATTTGTCTTTCTCCAACTTCGCAAGTGTCAGAGCATCTACAGTTCATTGTATTTGATCAAGGTAGATCACATATACATAGTGAAGTCCCTGAAATACACAGACACTGTAAGATGAATTAAGGAGGTCACAAGCTCTTAAAATCACATTTTATGAAACCAGCAGAAAAGCCAGTGGTAATAAAAGGCAGTCAAACCACAGATTCTGCAGAAAGTGACTGCTATGAGGCAGCAGGCTGACCACTGTTTATTGCCTGCCAGCAAAACAAAATGGGATGGAACTTATTATTTGCTGGCTTTTCTGCCAGTCTGATAAGGGTAGAGGTGTAATTCACATTTCAAGTGGTGAGGCTGTGATGTCCTTCAGCTGTAACATTCACTGAATCTGTCCCTCTCTGCCTCCCTCCAAACCTTCACCTGCTAATGGGAAAATGTTGAGGGCCAATTCCCATATGGGTCTCTAKAAGCTTGTGACTGATGTTGAGAATACCACCGATTTCTGCAAATCAAGGGCTCATTTCCCCACTATAGAAGAAAACTGAGGAGTGTAATCCCATCTTTGGCTTGTTCCAGTTAATGCCAGAAAGCAAAACCTTTTTTCCTTTTCTGAGTTAAGAGAACAGGGAACCAGCAAGTGCCCCAGCTTAAAAATGTGTCAAAACCAAATCCACATTTCTGGCAGAAAGTGCTGCCCTGGGGGAGGAGGTTGCTTCCCACGGTGACTACAGCACCTGCTATGTCTGGAGCATGTGAACAGTAAATGTGAACGTTTCCTGAGATTTAGTTCAAGCTCCAGACATCACAAAGTAAATCTAAGTCACTGCTCTTTGTGCAAGAAAGAAGGGTAGATAGGGTTTGTACAGATGTAAAAGCTGATTTTTAAGAGCACTTAGTTTCGGTACAAGTATTGTGCAGCAGCTGAAAAGAGAGGTGGTGTCCATTATTTGTGCTTGTGTTTACAAAGTGGGGAAAGTGCAGAAAGCCAGACTTGCCTCTCCTCAGCCCTAAGAAGGCAAAAGTTTGGAAATCCAAAAGCTGCAAGTCCTAACAGTACCAGGAGACCTGAGAGGACACAAGACTCTGGGGCTGGAGAATCTTGCTGCATGTCCCTGTCCCTACAGCGCCACAGCTCTTCTGCAGGAGGTGGAGTAGTGCTGGACTGTGGCCAGACAGACATGGTTAACTCACTTCTTATTAGATTGACACTAAAACAGTCACCATAACCAGAAAATGAACGGGTTTGAACCCAGAAGACCAAAATCTCTTTGTGCAAAAATTAACACTCAGCAACAATAAACAYGGCACTCACACTTAATGGGGAGTTTATCCCATATTCAAAGATCAAACTCTATAGCAAAATTCCATACACTCAGAAATGRTCGAAAAAATGTAACCACTCTCCCGTGGCACAAATCAGAGCTCCCAAATGTAACAAAATGAGCCAAGATGGAATTGACAGCTACTCATGGAGAATGCAATCCTTCTCACAAAATTCAACACAGAGAGGGAATTTAGCTCTTAGGAASAGGGGCTATTTATCATTTGTTTGTAGTTCCCCAGCTGATCAACTCCCAGCTGTACACCAACTAAACATCAGGGGATTAACTCAGCTTTGATATGGACTAATCAATCTATTTGGTCTTTGAGCTGCTTCTCACATGCCTCTCACACAAACACAATTCCTTAGAAACAAACACATGGTATTATTTCATTATTGCACCAACAAACTCTAAGAATGGTAGTTAAGCCAAACACTTGATGGTCTGTGAAAAAATCCTCTTGAATAACAAGCTATGTTCTATTTGGTCATGAACTGCCTGAAAACTCTTTARTAACATCCTTTTAGAGACCACAAGGACCTCTAGCATCACTAGTCTTATTTATACACTTGTAAAGGATATCTTCATGTGCTTCTCACAACACAAAGAAATTTCTTAGGCTGAAATGCCACAGACTGAAATAGTCAACATTGCTATGGACTGCTTGTATGATGGAATTAGCCTAGCCAGAGAGAAAATATCCTAGTTTCCTGGCATTCATCTTCTTTCACTGAGATACTAGCTGGCTTTCCACAAGGTCAAATGCTTCAGCCAGAGTTGTATTTGATGCACATTTCCTACTGTGGTAATGTAATATATTCACARTGATTCAGACTGCAGGGATTGCAAACACAGAACTTCAGCGCTCTGCCATTTACAAGATGCAGATTTACAACTTGAACAGGATGGAAATATCAGTTACATATCAGCAATCAGTGCAGGTGTACAAAACTCCAGGCCACTGCACGCAGGTYGACTCTGGTTACACATTTATACACACAGAGACCCCAACCAGGCACCTTATGGCTTCATCCTCTGACACAGCACAGACACTTCAATTTTGCTCCTGACACAGCATAGYAAACCCATGGCCATCTCAATCATARTCTCCAGTGCTAGAGGAAAACAAAACAAAAGAGCCACAGAGGCCAAAGGAGAACAATCCCATTTGGATTTCTTCCATGTGTAAGTGCCAACTCCTGCAGMAGGGAGGCATTAGAATTTTCTGCAGAAAAATAGCTCCTAAAATGTCTCTTGCTTCCCWTTATGGATTTGTACCTGTAAATGCAGGCTCGGGGCTTATTTATTTGTTTGCTTTTCTTACATATGCTGTTATTCTGTCATGCACTGACAGCCTCGCTCAAAAAGTTAATTAAATGTTTAATATATATTACAGCTTCCTTCCATTAGTATTCATTTGTAAAAGCCTGGATCAACTCACCCATTAAGTTCAGATACGTATAATTTGTTCCTAATGTATGCTCATTATTTGCTATGAAAATGTGAAAGAGATTTCTACACAAGCCTTTTATTCGATATCATTTCATGCATAGTCAAAYAGGCAGTGCCAACAGCACCGATTTATTTTTGAATCCTTGCATCACGAGGGGCAGAGTTCCAGGCACACCTTTGCTACAACGCACTCTGCAAACCCTCACACCTGCAGATCATTCCAAAGCACACATTTCATCCTGAGCTGTCAAATGTGTGCCAAGCCTTCATTTAAAAATCATTCCGGAGGCAAGATGACTCGTGTCTTTGTACTTCTTACTTCCAACCCAGTAATATTTGGTTGAACAATGATAAATACTTTATTATTATATACGCTAATTAATATTTTGCTATAAAATTACAGGCAGTTATTTAAAGATTAAAATAATTTAGTAATTATAATAATTTAACAATTGAAACTATTTATAATTGCTATTTTGAGAACCAGACAGAAACATTGTTCCAGGGAAGAAAAGTATTTCTTCTCACCTATCTTAGGCTGTATCTGAATTCAATAATTCCCTAGCACTGAACATTGGCTAACAGTCCTTTGCCAAGAATAAATCAATGAATCTCCTTAATTAACTAGTAATGCCCATGGTAAGTTAAGGCTTCTACATCTGCATATTTTAGACAGCAACAGCCAAAGATTAATGTTCTTGTCCTTACCAGCAGCCTCATTCAGAAAAAGAGCAAGTTGCATGCTAAACTGAATTTCCTAATTCACTTCATTACCACCAGGGTTTTCAAGGCAGTCCTGACATATTCTTTTCAGAAATTGCAAAGTTTATGAGTCTTCTGCTTTTATAGAAATGCACATCAACCACATAATATAAATGATGGACCCAGAAGCAGCATTCTTCTTGTATGAATCCCAAGTTTCCATTCTTGCCAAGCAAGTTCAATACACAAAGCATAGTGTGATTTCAGCTATTACTTTGGACAGCAGAGATACAAGAATGAAGACTACATTAGTCAGCATATTTAGTTTTTTTCAAAAGAGAAGGCACTCTTGATTTTTAATTTTGGATAAGAACAATTTTATGGTCTCCCTCACACCTGTCTGAAGTGTTAATTTTTTAAAAAATCACTTTGCTAGGTGCAGAAATAACGAGTTTCAAACTGTCAGTTAAAAGGATCATAAAAAACCCTTAGAAAAKAAGCAGATGGCTACAGATACTTCTTGGTACTTCTTTTGTACCTATAAGTTTCCAGTAAGTTCAGTGGTCACAGCAGTACCACAATGACACTCCTGAATTTTAGACTCCTCCTTGTCTGGAAGACAAGTACTGAAATAGCCCTACCCAGCTGAATTACTCAAACAGCTTTTCTAACAGCTGTTTTTTTACCTTTTATGAACCTTTTACACACTTTTTAAGATTTTTTATGCACTTTTTTTTAATACATTTCTGAATGTATAAAAACTCAGTAGGTAGGAAAAATTAATCCAGAATAAAAGGATGTCTTTCTATTTTAAGCCATAAGGAGACACCACACACATGAATGTCTTCTTCAAGGGTGATGTTCCTTGGGTAAAAAAACCTAGGGTATGGGTCTAGAAGAGGGCCCACAAGATGAATGAATTCCCAGCAACTCTCCCAAAAATTCTTCAGGCTGGGGTGGCTAAAGTGGGATATACTCATGTGTTGACAAGGTTGCTGGGACATTATGGCCCGCTTGAAGCTACACCTAACATAGAACATATGGTGAGATGTGAAAGGGGTTTTGGGAGAGAAGCCAAAGTTGGCTGSAGGGGAGCAGGATATTGCATGGTCTCCTCTCTCTGCACTGCAAGAATCTCTCTTCCTATTGCAGGAGCTTTTTTCCAGCTGCTTTGTTTGCTCTGTGATTACGTGTGTGAGCAGCCAGAATTTATGAGTTCACACAGGTCAAGCGAAAGGCTAAAATTTCTCATACCAAGAAAATGACAGGAGAGGGAGTCAAGTGAAAGGTCAAGTCAAAGGCTGTGAGAAGTTAAATACAGATGAGTCAATAGCTCACATGTGGACACATCCCAACAACAAAATGCTTCTACACTGTAATATCCTCACTAAATTTTTCAGCTCCCCGACTGAAGCATTTTAGACCCATTAACATGATTCCTCTAATAGTGCAGRCATGCTTTTTATGCAGGGATGCCCCTGGAGACATGATAACTGGAGGAAGTTTCCTCTCTATCAGGAGAACTGTCAGAGGGAATTACTCTAATACGTGTGCATAGAGCTCCTCCAGAAGAGGAAGGCTGCTCCCTGATGGGGAGATGAATGGAACCTCAAGGATGATGTAGGCTTTGGTTATTCCCTTTTGTTTCTTGCTTGAAGCACTTTTAGATTATGTTAGGAGATTTTGAGCACTAGAAGTAAATGAGAGCTTCCATTTACTTTTCTGGTAATTTAACGTTTGGCAAACTGGAAAATATACAGATTAATAGATCTGCCAGGCTCAGAAATACCTGGTTTAGCAAATTAATGAGTCTGCATGAAAAAGAGGAAAAACTGCCATGCCAAGACAAGCTTTCCTTCCCTGACAGGTTACATACACATTAGCTGAGCATTCTGTCCTTCCTCTCCAGTGGGGGTTTAGGAGCTCAGCAATGCAAGTAAGAGGATTTCTATTGACATCAGTGATTTCTGTGGTCTGCAAGGACTGTGCTCTGCTCTAGTAAACTGCTAAGGGAATTTCCATTTATTTTAATGACAGTTCAGTCATTCTACACCTAAAAGAGAGGTTAAAAATAYATGGGAAGCAGAAATCTCTGAAAGCAGGTGTGATGCATAAGTCTGGATGAATAAATTGTGCTAATGCTGCCCCAACCAGTTCAGAACAGCTTTTAGAAAATTCTATTTCTTTTGAAGGCAGAAACAGTCCAGCAATGCCTTTTATATTCCCAGTTTGCAACACATGCCTGGAAAACAAAAAAGCAAAATTCAGAAAGGCTRTGATTGTTTTTCTGCTGAAGTTTCATAGGTGGAGTGATAGAGCCCGGTACGGAGGAAAGTGGGAGGACCTTGGAAAACAACAGCATTGTGAAGAATTGCAGAGCTGCTGTGTCTCTTACACAAATGCATTTTTCTCATGCTGGTGGGATGCCCATTTCCATCCCACCTCTGGGTCACCAGCTCCTGTCTGGCACATTTTCAGGGCAGCTGCCTCTCAGTCTGTGCCCAGCTCTGCCAGGCACTCAGGGCAGCAGCCACTGCTGCASTGAGGAGCTCCAAGGAGTGCCCAGCCCAGACGAGTGCTCCCACCACAGCCCTGTTCTGAGGTGTCTCTGCTGTCACTTAATCCACTGCTACACAGTTATACACAAAGAGAGCAAGGGTAAAAACTTGGGGCTGGATCAAACCCAGCACCTTTCCCTTTTCCCAGTGTGGCTGCTGCAGGCATCTGAGAAGGCTGGGTCTGTCATCAGAGAGAAGGTGCAAGAGGAGCATTACACGGGCCTCAGACTGGCAGAGAGGGACAATCTGCAACCTGTTGCCATCCTCTAAAATACTTTATAAGATGCTTTTGCRTATAATACAAATGTTCACAGACAGTACATTCTCTCCAATTATTCTTTGGAATTGTTGGAATGTTTAAATATTTATTATAAACTAATATGACATTTCAATGAGATAAACACAGCATTTATCTCATTTAACAGACAAAAAGACAGTTACTCAAGCGCCTCCCAGAGCCATTAAAAAGTACAGAGTCTGGAAAGGGATCCTGTTTCTCCTGCTTGAAAGCTTGCAGGTGGTGGAGAGTCAGCAGTTTGCCTCTCCAGGAGTGGGAGCAGGTCTGGTCTGCTCACATCCCACCACCTCAGTGAAATTTCCAAACTACTGGAAATACTGGGAAAGATTACCCTGCTTATCACCAGTGACCAAAAATTACTTTTAGAAACACAGAATGTCTTTTGTGACCTCATAGAAA
>NW_026623724.1:327917-346558 GCF_030028575.1 Malurus melanocephalus | reverse complement strand
AAAAAAGAGAGAGAGAAATCTGATGGGTGGGTTAAGCCTGCACTGTGCAGAGATAGCCAAAGGCAGTGTCTGCACTTTATCAGCTTCCACTGACTCAGTATGTTTATTCTTTTTATCTGTTTGTTTCATAGTAGCTTTTGTTTATAACAGCGGTGTTTTTATATCAAAATGTTAATTTCCTTACCTAGGATCTGAGCTTTGAATTACATAAACACAAAGAAGGGAGAAAGCATCCTGAGAAAGACAAACACGAGGGATACATGGAGGTCACCAGATTGCATTGGTACAGTGATTAATCATGTCCAAGRTGCCAGAACAGCAAAGGCCTCCGTGCCCACACAGGCAAGTGACTACTGGGGCAAGGTGAAGGCACAATATCCACATTTTATAATCCAAATGGAAATCAAGCCAGACTGAATTTTAGAGATATAAAGGGAGATGCTACAACATAATTTAAAACCCAAGAAAAATAAACTTTATTGGGTCACATAAACATCAAAGCAGATTGATTGCTGGGGAACTAGAATATTAACAAGCCAAGCAAGTTCACYGTCTGCTCTAAACAGACATAACTGCAGGTCAGCATGCAAATTCCTTCTATTATTTATACAGTCCCAGACAGTTACAGGATATTGCATACTGCATAAAATAATAGCAAAGTCATGGTCATGCCAAAGAAATGAAGAAAAAAATTCCCTCTATATTTTAACTCTGGTTGAAACCTTCAGAGTACACCTGAGAAGTGACAACAGAGCATTATCTGTTTGACACAAAGCGTCCACACATGCTCCAGCCCAGCACCCAAGTCAGTTTGTGTCCAATCCTTACACCACCTAATTATCCCATGGAGGAGTGAATGACAGAATAATTACTCCAAGACTTGGGCTACACCRTGGGAGAATGGGTAACTGAAAAACAGCAATCAAAACCTCCAATAAATGAAGAGAACCATAAGGCCTTTGATGGGACTTTTTTTCTTGAGTTGTTGGTTATTTGGGGTAGCTGGCAGTTTTTGAAAAAATGGAGTGAAGAGAAAAAAATTGCAGCAACATTCCTAGAAAGCTCAAAGAGAAATCAACATTAGAAGCAATTTCATGTGAGACTGTGTATCAGCCTTGGATTGAATCAATGAAAGTATAACAATCCCATGTGTTTTTTCTTGTCTCTTATGAACATAGTTCTGTATATCTTAATAGTCTGAGACTTTCCAGTGACTAAAAGTCATTAATAAAGGAAGAACAGCATAGATTTTTTTTTGTGCTTATCAAAGCTACTACCAGCATTTCCATTCTGGCAGGTGAGAAAATGTTGAAAGATAAATAATTAAATTATTCCATTAATTTATGTATCATGTACAGGAGGTAGCATTATAATGGCACTCACATTTCCCACCAGGATACAGTCTCTGCAGTTTACATTGCAAGYACACATTTTTCCCTTGCAGTCATAATTCATCTCAAGACTTCTGCCTTCTGACTAATGGGGACAGAACTTTTAATCCCTTTCCTGCTGTCACCACTGAGCCTTGGAATGACTGGAACTGCTCTGSTATCCTCAGTGCCCAAATAATCCAGCTGTTTGCCCAGACCTCATGTTCCTGTGATACACATGGGAAAGGCCTTACATGAGATTCAAAGTGTTTTAAACGTGAGACTCAAAGTGCCTCAGCTTGCATAGTGCTGCTGTAGCTSAAGATAGATCATGATAATTTTGAAGCAAACCAAAAGCAAATTCCACAAAAGCCAGAAAACAAGAAAAAAAATCCCCTCCTGTTCTTTTTTAATTATTTAGGAAATAAAATAATTTTCCCTCCGTTCATGCAAACCCTGAGGTACTTTTACATCTCTGTATTAAAAGTGACCTGAAAACTTGGACAATGCATTTATAGGATGGGATCACCATGATTCCTTTCAGCTATAGTGCTGATGGCACATGCCCACCAAGCCCCTCTAGACACCTCTTGTGCAGTTACCTGTGATGGACAGGATATGGACCCAACTAATGCCCCCCTTTGCTATATTACCAACCCATAAGAATTCCTCAGGGATGAGATGTTGATGCTAAAWAAAATACAGCATGTTGAAAGTCTTGTCATCTTTCCTGTAGCAAAAAGAAAAAACCTGAGAATGAAAAGGTTAAAAGGAGGGTTTCATGAAATGGAGGCCTCTACCTCAAACATATTAATTTTTGTCTTATTTAATGGAAGTGGAGAAAAACGAGGGTGGTGGAAAACAGAACTTTAAAGATAGTGTTTCTTTCAACAGGGAAAAAAAGCCCTAGATGGAGGGAGGGATGAAGCTTTTTGAAKAAATTTTCAGAAAATAAAGAATTTTTACATCAACACAATATTTTTCAGAATAAGCTTCCACAATAAGCTTTCAGGTCTAATTAGGAAGGCTCTCCTGCCCCTTACACCAGGAAGGGCAGTCAATATCCTGCTGGTAGAGAGCTCCTGAAGTCATGAGGGCAGCAATAACAGCAACAGCATTAGGGTTCCACAAAGCAGTAGGAACCAGCATTCATTGATTTTGGGAGTAATAARGCTCATTGATTTTACTGCTTGGCACAACTAAAAGCAAAAGAAAAATCCTCTTCAAGGCAGATATGTCATGTGTATTCCCTGAATTCATTAACAAAAGAGGCCCTTTGGAAGCATTTTAATATTCTACAAAAGCCACAGGAAGTCTGACATGTTTTGAGGATGCTGCTGAAGTATCTGAGACATAACCAAGCGTGAGTGGCAGCCTCTGAGGACACCTCTCACCATGATCACAATTTCCACTCTTTTCTTTCTAAGGTGCTTTCAGTGCCCTTGCCAGGTATTGGGAAAGAAAGGACAGAAGAGAATGCAGTGTAGCTATGCAAAAGGGTGAACAGGAGTCATCAGCACACAATCTTCTGGATTATCTGAATCTCATCTAATAAAATGTAGTTCAAATAAGAACAATATCAGGTCCTGTATTGGCTGTGAAAGAAAACACTTGAAAATCTGCTCTAGGAGGAAAAGCTTAGGAGCATTTTACTGACAATGGAAGAATAAACCAGTGAATTACTACCATCTTTCTTCTCTTTGCATATCAATCTACAATTCCTTTTCTCCTAGAGATAACATAATTTGACTGAAAACCAAATAAGCAAGTGCATTTTCATTGTTTTCTTTACCCCACTTAGATAATATAGATTGTAGTTTGGAGACTGAAGCATTTCTTGGGTATTATATACTATTGCTCSATTTACTAGCTAAGAATCTTAAAATATTAACAGAATTAACAGATTACTGTGTTCAATACTCTTAGCAGTTACAGATTCCTGACATTTTCCCTCTTAAAAAAAAGAAAGAAAAAGTAATGCAAAWAAATTATATGTCATGTTCAAAGGCACTCCAGTCTATTTTTTAACCAGGAATTGAACAACAGCCTTTTGAATAACTAAGGGAAATAACAAAATAATTTGTTTCTGGTTGACCAATGAATATAGTTTTGATTAGCTGATAATTTTAAAACACAACCAATCCAAAGGAAATGTTTTSTGCAACTTAAATCACTGCATTTTTGATTTTTGCACTTTCTAGCATGTATCAACATTATACAACAGTTGCTTTTTAAGTATAAATTATTTCTTAAGAATATAATTCAAGYATTTAATTTAGAAAATACTTTTACAAAATATTTGGGCTGTTGAAATCAAAACAACTCTCAAAAGTGTACATTTTGAAACCATTTCACATGACCTAAATCTGAATACCTGGGAAAAAACATGTCTAGATATGTTCACTCTACACAGTCCTGTTCACTACACTGTCCTTTTCATTTATTTCAGGATTGAATTTGAAAAGATTGAAAATCAAATCAACCACGATATGGTGTTTTTCTCTATTTAAAAGCTACATTGCAGAATGAATGGATCATAATTAAGGACCATCAATTATCCTTATTATTTCTCCAGAACAGAAAAAAAGAGCCTTGCCCTTTCACTGGATAGTGTGATCACAAAAGAGAAAATTCTAAGATAATTTTCTTAWGAGTTTTCCAACATTATTTGTTCACCTTAGAAGCTGAAAGTCGTCCTTGGCAAYAACACTGCAAAAGAACCTGGAGCTATCTCAGTGGTCACTTTTATAAACGAAGTGGTTAACTCTGTTTTACAGGTTTCAGACTGAAAATTTAGAATCCTGTCACATTTTTGCATATGTCTTACAAGCCATAATCTGCTTGACATAGCTGCACAACATAAAAATTAGTAAAYACTACCCATAGAGTACCCGGCAAAAAACAAAATGCTTTTTATCAAAGTCATATATGAATTAGCATTATTCAGTCCATTTTCAACTATTGTACTTCAGAAATGGCTGGAAATGTTGGTCAAGATTTGYGAAATCAACCAATCATGCAGCAGACTATGACACAGATTGGAAAAAAAAAAAAAAAACTTTAAAGCTGGAAAAACGTCTCAAACTGGTCTGTGTTTAATCCTGTAACAGATTAGCACTGGAAATAAACAGCAATACTGGTCAATGTAGACAAGACTTCCAATGAGTACCTGGCAATAAAAACTTGAAAATTAACAATCTTCAGAAAGCCTTCTCCTAACAGCATGAAAAATATTCTCAACTTATTTTCAAGCCTCAAGATCATGGGTGGAAAAAACTCCACAGCTTTGGAGGTTCAAGGACATGAACATCCAAAGCAATCAAGTTAGCATTCAAGCACTAATATCCTTCTATGCCTAAGTTTGAGGTTACTGGATGGAAATGTACAGCATTAATATTTGACAGGAAACATTCACATTATTATTATTTTTAGCTATAAATGAAAAAAGGCAGAATCCACAGAGGAGCACTGGGTAGCAGTGTCAGTAAGTGCAGGAATCCCAAGCGTAATGCAGAATGCATTTTCATCAAAGATCACAAGGCTGAAATATAAAGGACCACAGCTCGCACTGCATCCAAAGTGCAAATGTCCATAAGTGAATAAGAAACTGCATAGGGTACAAGAAGCCATCCCATATTCAAGCTTTTCATAGCAGGGATAAAAATGCTCTGAATTGAAAGGGGAAACACATCACAATGCTACCAACTCTCTGATGAGTAGGGAGAAATAACTCCTAAAGTCACCTAATGCTGTCACTGGTCAGAAGAGAAATCTTAAAATTGACATGGGCTCAAAGACTATTCATTAGCAAGTCTCACACACATTTACCATKAAACTAATGTGTCTGCTCAAAGGATGCTTCATGTTCCTCATCTTCATCATCAGTACGTGCAGCACGGGACCAAAACTGGACCCCCACAGACCCAGGCTTGCCAGCTTCCATGATTCATCACAAATGTTTTAAGATTAAATGGGTCCAAGGGACAGCTGTTCTTCTACCTGACACATGTGCCCCCAGCATTTCTTCCAAGACTCTACACAGCTTGTCTTTCGCTCAGGGATTCAAGCAATGGGGCCACAGGAGCCAGCACTTGCTGTGGCTACTAAATGCATGAACTGACACATCCCCTCTGTGTGCCTGACAGCTCTGAAAAACCCTATGCCCTCCCAACCTTGCTCCTGCCTTTAAATTGTGCATTTCACAGATTTTAGCATGACTGAGATGGATGACTGACCTTACACTGTTCCCATTAATAGGAATAAATAAAAATCAAAATATTGGCTGTGAAAATGGCTGAGGTGCAAGGAAACCAAGGTAGGTGCCTGCCAGTTTCTTACAGAGGACTTTGGAAATGAGAGCTAGTTGTTAAAAAGCGCTGGTGAGAGATCACCTRTAAATACAGCACATTTGCCCTCTAAACAAGAGAATACTAGAGCCATAATGGGATTAGTTCCTGTGTTAGAGGAATGAGCTGTTTGCCTTCACCTGCCAGAGAAAAGGGAGTGGGCACACTTCTGATATGAGTGTATGCACAAATAAGCAGCTTTTCAGGTGGCCTTCAACACTGTGCTTCCTTCTTTCTTCAGCTTGAAGATGTAATATACACCCAGTGCAAATTACAGGAAAAAAATGTGCTATTATTTCCAAACCACTTTGCCAAAGAAAACAGTTTTCTAAATTATAGAGATAGGCTGTGATCTGTATTTGCATAAAAACATGAAAACGTCTACTGTGTGATTCAAATACTACGAGCACTTTAGGATAATTACTGTGCCTGCTTAAAAATCACCCATGGAGAAATGGATGAGGCCTTAAACTATAGAATAATGCAAAATGCATCTTATGAACTATACAGCTTTTAAAGTGCTCTTGAAACCCAAGAGGTGGTATGATTTAAGGTATATTCTCCATTTCCTCTCTATTATAGACTAYACCTTCAACCCCAAACCCTGGGATGTCGTTAGCCTTCAAACTTTATGAAGTTCATGACCCAGTAGAAGATTTCATACTGTGCATCGACATTACRGTTTTCATTCCATTCACGAATGCACTTTTGAAACAGATCTCCTGGTCACTGAATGAGCTTTGGCCCATGTTACAGTCTCAAAGCAYGTGGACTTGAAAACACACTCCAGGAATGCCTGCTTTGTATTCCAACCTGCARTGGATGAACATGCCCACTGGACAAGACTATGGTTTTCTTTCTTTAAAATTCCTGAAATTTTTGTAGYGTGGATATTGTGTGTGTCATACCGTAGTTTTGCTCTACTAATCCATTCCCACTGGTTTCATTGCTAGCTGATGTAAACACAGTGGTTAGCCGTGCAGATGTTAGAGAGACCCTTAAACCCCAAAGGAGAATAACGATCTATTGGAAAACAGCATTCATCCTCACAGAGAGARGGTAGCCTTAAGCAAGATCTGACCTTGTGTGCTTTGACTTGGCTCCCAAACCTTCATGACATAATGTTCTCGCTTCCTGTGCTTTTTCTCCAGTAGTGGCTGTGTTCTACCAAGAGAATAAATGGTCAGAATGTGAGGTGATTTTGGAAACCAGGACTGGACACACTTGTGGAATTACAGACTCAGAGAGATCAAATTTTAAGATCATATATGACCRTCTTCTTTCTCAATATATGGAAATYGGACCACACATTGCCATTCTCATGAAAAGATTAAAAATGTTTTTTGRTCCCAAATCCTTTTATTCATAACTTCGGCTATATTCATAATTTAAATGTTCTTCTCTTCTCTGTGCTGCAAGCTGTAATGCAGAACCCAAAAGCAGGAAGCAAAGGTCTMATTTCTTCAACTCTTTAGGCCAACCTATAGGAAACAGATTTACTCCAAGCTAAGATAATGTACATTTTAAAAAAAGAGATTAAATGAAAATGGTTCTAGCTTTGGCTGTGATCATAATGCATGCATCTGGAAAGCAATTACTGGGAAGTAAAAAATTACAATAGCATAGGCAGCAGATTTTTTCTAACTGTATGTACAGACAGAAAAGATGTTATCAAACACATTCGTYTGCATTCAGCAAGTTTCATTTTGTCAAATAAAGGGAAGCAAGGTACTTGTTGGYTGAACAGTGACTGTAGTGTTCTGAGTTGATATTGAAACAAAATCACCCACATATATCATTCTGTGAAAAAAAAAAACAATAAGTGAGAAAAATAAATGACACTACAGGTAGTGGGACTAAGATGGAAAAGCACCAGTCACCAACCAAAATTGAATGTTGCGAAAAGGATGATACAGACTGTCATTTGTAATCCCAGGAASAGATCAACTTCTCAGTGCAGGTCAGACAGCATAGCTTGGCATTAAGAAGCAYGAAACTAAATCAGAATAAAATATGAAATTATTGTATTCACAGGTGAAAAGGGAAACAATATTGGAATGTTCCCCAGAAAGTTTCTCCCATTGCTCTACTACCAAGCGAGAAGAAAAAGCTCAAATCATAGCCCATGAAGGTTTTTCTTCCTGCTCTTCATTTCTTTTTTTRAACAGAGAGAGAAGGAACTCACAGGAACATTGACAACACTGCAACTTGGACAAATGGACAACAGAAAAAGGCCAGACATTGACTATCTCTCCTTTCTCTCAGATGCAGCACATAGTACTTTCTTGCCATCCCTTTCTTATTATGCTTTACTTAGTTGTTATAAAAACCAATATACAACACTAACAGTTTAAAATAAATTATAACAATTAAACTGAGAATTTTCTGAACTTTCCTAATAGAAATGGTCATATAGGGGCTATTTTGCAAAGAACCCTTAAGGTTAAGTCTTTCTCACCAAGACTTTATCAAGCAGACATTATCAAATTGATTGTATTAATCTAAGTAATAACCTCATCTCTCTAAGTTCCCATGTCCTTATTTATCCTATTACAACACAGTTTTTTTTTTACTTTTATCTTGCATCTTTGAAATTACAGATTATCTTAATAAATATTTAAATATTTAATATACCAAATAATTTCATTTTCCTTCATAATATTGACATTATTATTTCCTCACAAAATAATGTTGTTCGTTCAGTGGTTACTTGCTTGTGAGCAGAAAATATGAAGTTCAACTCCAACTACTGCATGAATGACAGTTCAATCTATTTAAAAGGTCTGTGCATTCCCAGACTTTTCAATGACTGCATTTGAGTTAAGGTGAATTAAACTTTCAAGAAACATTTAAAATGAATTTCTTACTACATAAAAATTCCCATATTTTATTTGCTACTAGACAGTCAGTGAGAAATTGAGCAAAAATCAGCAATATGACCCAAAGCACAAAGTGAAAACACAAATGGATACTTGGTGTGTGGCAGTTTGATATGTGAGCATTGTGCAACTTTGGACACACAATGTTTAAGTGCAATTCAAATATTAGGTCTGTCAATCAAGCTACTTTGACAAGTGACAAATTCTCAAAGTGGTAATCAACCAATATCCCAGGAAGCAATTGTTTACTTCAGCACTTCATCTAGATAGTTGCATTTGGTTCAGGCAACAAAAGCTTTTCTTGAGTGATGCAAGCACAGCTGGTGGAATATTAAGGATTTAYCCGTAAAAAAGTTTTCTTATTTGGGAAAGACTTCATCATCAAAAGACAAAAAAATTGTGAGTTGTATGAACTGCTCTATCAAATACTTGTTTAAGAAAATTGCTAAACAGAATGATACAGTAAATACCAGATAGAAGATGTGTGCTTCAGGCAAGAGAATAGTGGCCTGTAAATTCTGGAAAAATGAGAGGAAAAATGAACACAATAACACTATATGAAATTTTAGTCCCTTTTCAATCACAAAATTCAGTTTAAACTAGCTTAAACTAGCCAGCACACAGACCAAGTTCTACAGTTCAATGTAATTTCATAAATCTTTTTTGGTGGGCAGAATCTCAAAGGCATTGCAGGCAGAAGAATCAACATTCAACCATGTGCAGTTTCTTGACAAAACATAATGAAATTACATCAATCAATGAAAATACATTGAAAACTTGGGCAGAATACTGCAAATAATTGTGAAAGAAAGACCATTAAATAATTCATCATATAGATATCTTCTATGTTGTTGATTAAAGGGCAATGTTCTAACAGAACATGGGAACACTTTTGATTTTTAACACATCTGAAAATATATTTCTTTCAAATCATGTCCATGAGACAAATATTTCTTCAAGTGATACCAGGACTACAGAATCCATATTTGATATATGATCAGAATGCAAGTAAGTTCTGCTCCTGTACCAGAAGGATATTTTGTCTACAGGATTGTCTTAGATGTATAGATGATGTTTTAATCTCTGATGTGTTCAGTTCATGGTCGCATACAAAGTAATTGCCCCCTTCATGTCTGCAGTGCAGTTATTTAGTGTATCTGCTGAGAATCACMTCATTCCTGCAGACATCTCTGATATCTGCATGCATGTAAAGGTACAATGGATTTTATTGAACTTGAATTCTTCAATCCTTCTCCAACTCAGGCTGTTAGCTATTTATCTTARAATTCAAGTGAATTAATTGTTTCAATCAAAACCAAATGTTGAAAGTGTTTGGTTTTCAACCAAAACCAAATGTAAATTGGATATTTGGAAGGGCAATGACATAAAAAAAAAGACTCCTTAGGGAGCAAAAGTACAAAATTATATCATTGTATACCCAGACTTTTAATGAATTTACAGCTGAGATGCAGGAAATAACAAGAGTTGAAGGCRAAGACAAAAAGTGTAACAATATTGCAGTGTGGTATTATTGAGGAAAAATGTTTAACTACAACACGTGACATAAAAATAAAGAGAGGCTTATGATAAGGACCTTTGACATTTGATCTTATTATATGTTTTTTCTAGAGAAAAGTGCCTGTTGGTGAGGATTAAAACTTCCTACCCTTTAAATGACTGAGATGTTTTATGACAGTGGACAAGTAGTATTATATGAGAAAAAAAAGGCAAAATGACTTACAACAAAAAATACACGAGGCACCAGAGGAACAGCTGTCCTGGTCCTAAAGCCTTATGAGGAGTAACAGAGCGGGTCACAATCTAAAATGACCACACTGAGATGAAAAAGAAAAATTACTGCATGGTGCAAGACACTGACCCMTACCTCAGTTGTGAAAATCAGCTCTGTATCCCTTGACATGCTCAGCAATATCACCCAATATAGCAAACAAACACASTTTTATTTTTCTATTGCTTTAGTTGGACAAAGCATTTTCCAATGGAACCAGCCCCAGATGAGAGGTGCAGCAGGTGAACAAGCAGAGCAGCACATCTGAGCATCTGCTCCTCTAATCCAAAGCATTGCAGTGGTGGTGGAGGGGGGTTCCTGGAGCTTCAAGGGGGGTGGACCCCCTAGAGGAGGTTCAGGGGTGCCACAGAGGATGGAGGAAAAGGCAGCTGGAAAGGCATGAGCAAAGGGGACACAAGGCAGCAGGAAGGATTGCGTACCAGTAACGGCATGAATTCATGGGCAGGAGAACTCTGAGGGGACCAAGTGAAAACAAAGTCAGGACAGAAGAATATAGCAGATCTGTGAAAGATCATGGATGAAATATAATAAATGGTGCCACAGCAAGAAAATAAGGACTCAGAGAAACTCATGTTGGGTCTGAGACAATGGACAAGGCAGAAGAGCAGACTAAAGCGGGCTGATAGGCAAACCAGAAGACTGATTTAAAACTGCTACTAGGCCACCTACAGTTATGTGTGCTGTAGTGTCCTGAAGCTTAGAAAAGATTAATTAGTAATTACATTAGTAATTAATCAGTTCTGTCTCACTAACCTGCCTGCCACTATCTCTGCTGTAATCTGCCATCTCAAGTAGCGTGGTGCTGGACAGATTGAAACTGGACATATGGTGAGACATAAAATCTCTGGCTGGTACTGGGACACTCTACAGCCACTTTTGTACAGATATGGTGGATATGTTTCTGTTTAATGCTAGATAAAGCACCAATCCTTGAATGCACTTTGCAGTTTGCCTGAACTGCATTAATAATTACTCAATTGTGGTTAGTCAGCCATCTGTCTAACAATTTCAAAAGCATTAACCACAAAGCTTTTTTTTCTGATGTGGAGTAATGTCAAATGCTTTGCTGAAGTCAAGAGATATGTCCTCTTTATTCTCTTTTCTATGAAGCTTATTATCTCATCAAAGGCAGAAATCAAGTTAGCTTTAAATGATTTATTTTTATGAATCCATACTGCCTTTTTGCGTTTATCTCTTTTAAAACCTTGCAGACGGCCCACTTCCTTGTTTGTTCTAATACTTTAACTGCTTCTTCTGACCTATGCTTTACAAGATTTGGTGTTTTATTCAGCTTTGCTGAAAATAAATGATCTTAATTGATGTTCTGTACCRCTTCATATAACCTGTTAATCTTCAAATTGAGTCCTGGCCATTTCTTCTACTGTCCAGGTAAATTAGACAAATCAAAGCCAAATTTGAGAAATTTCTGACTATGCTTCAATGTATCATCATAACAGAAACCTCTGGCATTAGATTGTCTACCACTGCTCTGGACAGGTCTGTTCTTTGCTCATTCCTGTGCCATGCTGACAGAGAGGGTATCTTGTCATCTGACCAATGATTTCTGATTGTTAAAGGACATACTTCTCCCAGGGTTCTCATTCTGATGCCATTTAATATTGCTGAGTGAAATTCACTATGAAAAGAGAAATGCAATCCAAACAAGGATGTCTAGCAAAGCTCTATTCTCCCTGAAAAAAACCCTGGAACTGTGGGGCAGCTGTAGCCACACCCCACCATTTCTTTCACCAGAAGCAGCACTGTTACTGCAATTTTCCCACACAAAGTGCCTGTCCAACCCATGGGAGCTCAGGGCTTCACTTCCCATGTCTTGGGTGAAAACAGATGCAATTTTACTGTGAAGGTTAGTATTTAGCTTTGAGTTGGTAGTAATTCTTGACTTCACTCACTCACTGTTGGACTTCAGGGACTGAAGCCAGGCAGCTGAAGATACTGAGGAGTCAGTAAAACCTGATTTGAATACAGAATAAAATTACCAAAGAAATTCGATAGATAAGATACAACTGCATCATCTAAATCTAATGGGAACTYACATTATCTGTCATCTCTGTCATATTATTTGTCAACATGGACAARAGCATGGAAGGCAGTTCCGGCAAGATTTATTTTTACTTGAATGACAGCTAATTTGTCATATAAATTGATCTCCAGAGCTATATGATGTCCAGTGTGTAAAAGTCAGTGACTCATTTTAGCTGAAAGATATGGCACTTTTAGTGAGACCAGTATATTAATACCAATATTTTTTATTATTCAAGGAACATAGGGCAGACGAAAAAACATCTAAGCTGACATTTCAGCATTACAGACATATGAAACTGTGGCTGCTTGAGAGGCAGGCCATAGCAAATAATGGAAAAATGCTAAATTTTATATTATTTTCTCACTGGTGAGAAATTCAGGGCTTCAAAAATGAAATAATTATAATATAAAGACAGATAAAATTCTGTCATCCTTTCTGTGTGGGTTTAATTGTGCGATTCATTGTGTCATTCTCTAGACCTCAGCATTAGAGAAAGCAAATGAGGTCATATGAATGAAAACAATCATAATTATTTTTCTTCATTTTGACACAATTATGTTACTGAATTTATTTAATAAATACATTAGCACTAATTACACAATTAGACCAATGTCTTTATAACCTTTATTATCCAAACCCACTCAGTCTATCAATCTCATATGATAATGTTAGATATGGCAAATTTGTGCAACGGATTACAGACAAAATTTGTAGGTAATTTGAAAAATTRTGATGCTTTTCTTTGTAAAAACCTTGATCTAAACCATATCTGGTGGATCCTAATTTCCTAAAAACCGTTGGGCAGCCAACATCTATATATATATTACATGTTGGRGAGACATAACAATCATCAATACAGTGTAACCAAACCAGTAAGTTTTCAAGAAGTAATGATTTTCAAAAAGCACAGTTCTCTGTTTGTGTGAGCCATATCTGCACATATATACAAGGGTCACATCAGGCAATCTGCAGCTCCTCTCTAACTCCTACTTATAGGGACATTTAATGCTCTTGGAAAGTTTCCTTGTAGGAACGTGTCCTCTTAAGGTTATGTTCACCATATTATGTTAATTTAGTGTTTCAGTCATGTAAACGATCATTCAAAAATGCCATAAATTGAAGCTGACTTGGTTTCCCTGTAGAATGTATTATTCCAGAGATTTTAAGTTTCTTGGTGTATACATATTCCAGCAAGGTATCTGATGTCACTGTCCACCACGGGAGTAACAACTTTATCTGAATTTCTTGTGAGCCAAAACAATCCCACACAACCACTGTAGCGCAACTCCAAACACAAGCTAATAAACTGAGATAAACTCTCCTGCCAATAATTATTAGATTTATCTTGGCAATTGCACAAATTCAGGTCAGCTCAAAGAGAGCTTGCATTTGCCCASAGTAATTTTATAAACATATTATAAAGAGGAAAAGTAATTAACAGCTACTTTCCAGGGAAAGACATGTTTTTTTCCCTCATTGCTCCCTGATGAAAATTGTATGATGTTTCATTTTTTTCTAGACTAGCCCAATTTAACCAAAAAGCAGTTTGATAGCTCAGTTTATTTAAAAGTACATTACACTGTTAATTTTAGTGCCACAACTTGGTTCGTTTCTTCATCCACTAAGTGTTTAACTTCAAAAATATTCAAGCAGCATCTGTGTTCCCTCATACACTGATTCTCAGATACTTAGAACAGATCAAAGGCAAAGCTATAGCTTTAAACCTAAAGCAAATATTCAGGGTAATCTTGTTGCTCTGAAATGGATTTCTTTTAAACCCATATCTTGTTGATCTGAAGTGCCATCAGAAATCTCAAATTGCTGCAATATTAGATGAAGGTTTAGGAAACAATTCTCTAGTTCCTATATGCAGCTCAAAACACAGGAATTTAAGGTGAAGCTTTTTCAAGGATGCAYCTTCCCAATCTTCTGCACAGTTAATAGAGGATCTCTCATGCCAAAGTAAAAGCTCCAGTACAGATTGCATGAATGTTTTGTGAGGAGAAACAAAAGCTTAAAAAGAGAACCAAGTTATTGAGCATGAAAAATTAACATTCATTTATTGATTTGGGGTTACAGTCCCAAAAATGTGCAATTCAATTGAACAGAACATGTGTTTTTGTGAATAAAGCAGGCAGTTACTCCTATAATTTACAGTCTGTAATTAGGAATGATGAACAATTACAGGTCTGGAAGAGAAAAGGTGACCTTAAAAAATGCAAATCCATGATCATGCTTTTTTTCCCCCCAATTTGCAACACTTGCAAATAGAGAACTATAGCATGATTATAGGYTTCCAATAGAAAATTGAATTTCTAGGTGAACAAAGGGAATAAATCTGGAATTTCCTGCAGTGTTTGTAAAAGGCAACGGGTAAGTGACTGCGTAATATCCCACTGGCTGTCAAGATCCTATTTTGCAAGAATATCAATCACTTTTTTTACATGTGTGGCAACGTACACCCTTTCTCACATCTGGCCTTTAGCCAAACTGTATATCTTTCCAAGATATACAAAAGATCTTTCATCCATCCATCTACATCAGCAAGGTCCTTATGAAATTTTGGGCATGTTAACCCTACATGAGACAGGTCTGTGTCTGTCAGAGAAACCAGAGAGGAAGTTCCTGTCTGCTATTTCCTTCTGACTGTCTAGTTGGCAATCAAAACTTGCAAGGTTGGAGTGGGCTTCCAAATGTTCCCTCCTCATGTATCTTTTTTCTCCATTAATGTAGAAAAAATGTAAGGCTTTTCTTTTACACAGGTTTTACAGTTTACCTGTTTTCATGGTCTTCTAGACTTTATGTCGAAGAAAAATAATTGCCTGTGAGAGAGCTGTATCTTATTTGCATCAGGTGTTTTCCAGAAGCATGTTGCCCAGTGAAAATTTCTTCTTTCAATAGTTCAGTTTGCCCTTTGTTCTGTATACATTTTGTAGTTCTGTTGAGATTTCCTCCCCATGCTGTTGTTCCTCATGTTGCTCACCATCCTGTCTCGCTTTCTGGTGCATCTCAGATGCCCTCATTACCCCATGTTCACACATCAGATATCCAAGCAGGGCTTGCTCAGGGTTTCTGCTCTGCCTCAATCTACTGAGTTCTGATCTATTAACAATGTTCTGACTAAGTAAAATACCATGTAGAACATCTGATGTAACTGATCAAAAGTGGTTTGGAAGCTCATRCCAACACTCTACAACACTTGGCAGGCTGCATTTTTCATGAGAAATGTTGAAACGTTTAGAATATTTTGCAGGAAACTGAGAGCATGTCCACGTGTCCTGAGAGCTGTGGTTCCCGGCACAGTTCATCAGCACTGCCTAATGATGCTCAGCTCCTCTGCAGAACCAGACCCTTTCTAAAACACTGGCTCTTAACCAGTTGGCCTGGCTGTTTAACAAACTCTGGAATTCAAAAATTCACAATGAAAACACTTTGAGAATTCATTAGGAAAAAACTAATTTGGCATTTGTGTCCTATGAAAAGATGTGGCAGCAGCCTATCTAAAGAACAAGGGAGAGCCTTAATGAACTGCAAACTGAGAGCAGATGACACGCTGCCTGACACACTTAAAGCTGGCTTTCATGCACAAATTAAAGGCAGCAGATTAAATATAGGACTGCAATTTACTGGAATTTCAATATCTAAGTGCTAGGTGCATCTTAAATGAGATAATATATATCTGAGATACTAAGAGGGAAGGCTTGAGGGCCTTGTGGCTGAATAACAAAAAAATGGGATTCAGGAAAAAGACATCTAAAGATGAGAGGCCGAGTATGACAGGGGAAATGAGAGGTAACACTGAAAAAAATTCCCGTTTTCAAGAGAAGAGTTTTTTAAAAGCCTATTCTGGTGACAGTAAAAATTTAAAGACTTCATAAAGACAAGACAAAAGGGGAGGTACAGGGACAGTGACAATGTACAGGCAACCATGCAATACACAAGATCAAACAGTATCAAATTTATTCAGATTAAATCTGAAATATGAATGTCACTCCAAATAAAGCTTTTAAGGCAGGGAAGATGAAGTGGCAAGGCAGGGATTGAATCTGCCCTTCCAAGAAAGTTGTTGACAATAAGTATCCAGAAGACCTTACAGAGCCKGCAGGATTAATTTATGAAGAAAGACTGAATTTGCTAACCTCACAAAGGCTAAGTGACAGCGCAGTGGGAGGCTGAGGGTGAGACATCTCTAYATATTTAGCAGAGTGTAAATGCCACAGGGTAGATCCTGTGCAACCCAACATGAAGTTTGAACTGATGAAAGTGTGAAGTTTTTATTAATGGAAAATATTTTTGACTGACCCAACATTTTCACAGGAGAAACCAAAAAAATTTTAACTTATTCTAATGCTTTATTTTTCATGACAAGCCTTCTGCTATTACAGAAGAACATGAAATTCTCACAGATTCTGTTATATGCACATTTTACAAGCTAACATGCCTCAAGCAGGCCACAGGGGTAAGCATTTTTCTCTATAGCTCTACTCAGTCCTGATCTCATGGCATATTTCAGAGGAAAAGCCTAGCCTTTAGTTCACTGGATCTTTAGAGTGAACCATTTTTAGAAGCATTTGCTGCTGGGAGAGTGAATAGAAAAATTGTTGGAAGTACCACAGTATACAATAAATCAGTTCCTGAAAGCCAACTAGGAAGGCAGCTTGGAAAAAATTGTGAATAGTCTAAACAAAATAAACCAGCTATGAAGATGTATTTTGACCTTTCCCTACTCCTTCCTTTGTTTTCCTTGTTCAATCTCCTTTTCTGCATCATTTATCTCTCTTATTTCCCAGTTTTTCTAATCTCATTTTCTTTTCTTTTTCTTATTTTCTCTCTTCTCTTGACTGTTTTATGATCTTGTTCTCCATGTCTCTCTAACGGCACTTCTATTTCGTTACCCACCTACCTCATTAGCCATTTTCCTCTAAGCCCTGTGCTCTGACAACTTCTCCTCTTGGAGAAATGTTTTTTTATGAACAAGGTATTATGAAATTGTTCTTTTTCTTTTAATGAGTAATATTCAAAGATCTGTACCAAGGTGGTCACTAAATATTTCCAGTTTACAAATTAACAAACACAAGCACAAGGAGACCTGGTTTATGTCAAGAGTAAAGGGTAAAATTCATATGCTTTTAGTATTTACTGCCTCTTTATTCTGTGTTTCAAATTCTTCCACCTCATCAGTAGCTCTTCTTTTACTCTTCATATTTTCTTCCTCCATAAAGACTTTTTTCCCTTCCAGCTACCAGAAATATTCTGCCACAAGTGTACATACATCCACATGCATATAAAAATACTTGTATGTGATACTGCTATATTGCCATACGTAGCTGAACAACCAGAGAACTGTGGTAAAAAGCAGATATGCAGTAACATGGAATAATGATGGCTGAGACATTCTGGAAATCACTAGATAGAAATATTTGGGGATTTGAGCTATTTTTGTTCATTATTTCATAAAATGTTCATCACTATCTCAAGACTTGAGCGTTTAGCAATACCGTGATATAAGTAATAAATAGCTGTTCTATGTGTGGGGTTTTTTATGAACCTATTGGGTCCTGGGATATGGGATTTTTTTTTCCTAGTTTTCCTTTAACCAACAATTCTCATTCTATGTGTCACAATACTAGAGTCTGATTTGGAATTTAAAATGTCCTACATCTAATGCCTCCTCTTTAATTTCTCATTATCAGTTACACTGAAAAGAAGCCATTTGACCTAATTTTCATGGATTTTCTTCCTATTAGAATTTTTTTCTCTAAATACTGGGTCTCTGCTTTCTATGATGATTTGAAACTCTTTGTACAGCGTCTGAATTCTAGTTGTTCTCACAAAGAAATTGTATCACTTAGTGCCTCATTGCACATGTCACTCACATGCCAGTGTCACATATCTTGAAGGGTTGGGATCAGGGAAGTCTGTTAAATATTAATGATTATCCATTCAAGTGGGAATAGCTTAAGAAAATAACATGATCACTTTGTAACTGGGGCTAGATTTGTCCAACTTTGGTTCCAGTGATTGAAACCCACAAGGTTTAAATTCCCTCTCAAAAGCAGACAGGTGTTTTAACCTAGACTTGGAAAAGTAGAGTCCCTGAGACACGGGGAGCTTGCACAGAAGGAAAGCACCTGCAAGCAAGAGCAGCTGGTGCACTCCTTCATGACTGGAGTCCTTTTTAAGTCTAGCCAG
>NW_026623724.1:311506-327860 GCF_030028575.1 Malurus melanocephalus | reverse complement strand
AAAAAAAAAAAAAAAAAAAAGCTGTGACAATGGGCAATGGTTTTGAACTGAAAGAGGGTAAATTTATGTTAGACATAGAGAAGAAATTCTTTACAATGAAGGTGGTCTCCTCATCCGTTGTTCTCAGTTTACTAGCATTCGTTGTCAGAGGATAAACCTTCTCTGACCTTCTTTTCCTGGTTAGCATTCCTGTAGAAGCCATTCCTGTTATTCTTTGTGTCCCTTGCCAGGATTAGCTCCAGCTTTGCCAGGATAGCTCCAGCTTTGCCTTGGCCTTCCTCACCCCATCCTTACCCAACCAAACTTCCCTTCTATACTGTTCCCTGGTCATTTATCCTAGCTTGAACTGCCTGTGCATTTTCTCCTTTCCCTTTGCCTTGACCAGCAGGTCCCTACTCAACCATGCCCAYCTCTTGCCTTCCTTGCCCAATTTCTTGCTCCTGGGGGTTGCCAGCTCTGTGGAAACTTCCTGAAAAATCTGCCAGCTCTGTTCTGATTCCTCGTCCCCAAGGGAAGTCTCCTGGGGAATCCTATTGACTATTTCCTTGAAGAGCTGGAGGCTTGTTTTCTTGAAGTTCAGGGGTCTAGTTCTGCTCCTTACCTGACCCATATCCCCCAGGATCCCAGACTCTACCAGTGCATGATTTTTAAATGCCCAGTCATGGCAGTCATTCCCTAGAAGTTGCACTGCAGAAGATCTCTAGAGTCTGCACAAAGAAAACTATTCACAAAAACTATACACAAATATACTTTAAAGAACATTTATGTGCTCTGCTAAATAACTGTGAAACTAAACACCTATTAAWGGTAAACATGGGCCTACAGGGTTTTCTTAACTAGACCATGAGTATGGTTAATTGCATATATTTGCTTACTTGTACCCTTTTAATGGAGAGCTTTTAAATTCTTCTTGCATAGGCAGGTTTGAAGAGTTGATTATATTGTAAATTACYTTGTTTGTCACCACTTACTTCCTTTGGATAAATCACAAATAGCATATGCATTTCAATGTTGGAAAATTCAACTTTCACTTGAGGTATTTCTGTCTGTAACCAGAATAAATGTTTTATGCTATAAATGTTGTTTTACARTATCTTGGTTAATAACCAAGTCAATGTATTCTAAGATGATCTATGGCTTAAGGTCATTCTTCTTTAAATAGATATACTTAAGTCAGTGAAGAAAAAGTTTATTTTGCAATGATTTTCATTTCATGAGGTCTACCKCAAAATCTTTCAATCATTTGTGTTCATAATATCATGATTTTCAAGGTTTTGGCCCCTCAGTCATTTTCGGTGTACCACAGCTGCATTCCTGTCAAATCACTGCGTTTAACACCTAAGTTTTACAGCAAAAGCTGATGTATCAGACAAAGCACAGCCCAAATAAGTGTGCTACTGCTATCTTTTAAAAGAGCATTTTTAATCATGGCTTGACTTTAACATGCAARCATTTATGGCTTCACAGGGAATCTCCTACCCACTCAAGCCACATAAGAAATCCCATTGCAAACTGAAATGATACTTGCTTTTTGCTGTGGCTGCTTGACTTCACCTGTCACTCACTGGTACAAGCAATAACTTCTCAACCTCTGAAAAKGGTTTTAGCCTATTGTTTCAGCCAGATGCTAGACCATGAGAACCATAATATGAATGGAAATTCTTATGTCATATGCATTATTATGAAGACTTACATTGCAAAAGAACCTACATGTGCTCAGAATTTCAAGGCACAATAAAAAGTGAAGTTATAAACAGATGCTCTTGATAAAAGCCCAGAGTTATCTGAAATCTATATGCAATAATTCATCTTAAGAACCACTGCATTGTGGGTGAATAGCAAAAGATCTGGAAAAAAAGGTTTTATATTGACTTTTTTTTCCCCATATCTGTTCTATACTTGCACAGACAATTAGAAATGAAAGGATTTTAATAACATGAATTAGCATARTGTTTAAAATTTTTTTAGTGTTCCATAAATAATTGAAAACCTATTATTTTAAATATATTCCATATTACCTGCTGTTGTAGACAATAATCAGGAATCAATAACACCAATTTCTAGACAGTRTAAGTTCTAATGAAAAGTAGTTTATTACAATCAGGACAGTGAATCTGTATGTATTCATTTCCATTCCAGGAAAATGCAAATAGATATTAAAATAGAAACTAATTTRATCCTTTCTCCTGGGTATTTTTCTATAGTAATGAGTCAGACTGTAGCATACCAAGTGCTGTARAGCATTACACTGCTGTGCACACAGTTTAATCCCAGAGTCAGAAAATGCCCAGACTAAAGCTGAATATGGTCTCAGCTCTGTTCTGATGTATGGAAGCATTACAATAGCAACCATTTTGTGACCACTTGCTTTATCATGCTTGGAATGTGGCTGTCCCACAATATTATTTTTAATCTAAATGGTTCTTTGAGACACAACCCATCATACCTTTTATTCTGCTCAAGACAATCAGGTGTTATTCAGAGCCTTCAGAGCTGGGCAGTGTGAATTCCCTGACTAGAGTTTATAAAACAAAAATCTGTGAGACATCCTGTGAAAGGATGSAAAAGCACTCCCCTTTCTGTGTGGAAGCTGGACAAGTCTATGGCCACACAGGAACAAGCCAGCCCAGTAAAGCATTTTTCCCAGCCATTTGTGGCTTGAGGTTTACATGAGGATGTCTGGAGGGTACCGGCAACATCCCTGGAAGGATCCTAAGWTCTTGTTCAGGGTTTTCCCACTTCACATGTCCTTCTCTTTTGTGCTGGCACTGTGCTATATTTAAGGAGTAAATCTTAATTGAATTAGATATGGCCAGAAAAAAACAGATCAGGTCAGAGAAAGAAGTCAGTTTTGACTGGAATCAATTTGCTGGTTCTTTTGGATGCTAACATCAGAATCCTCAAAAAGATGGGCACATGATCTGGAGGAAGGACAGTGCAGGTGGATTCTCCAGATCACAATGTTCAGGTTATGATGCTCTGACAAGCTCCCAGAATGACTTTAATCTTAATGCAGTCAYAATAAAATCAACACTACCCCACTAATCCAGTATCTCACCTACTTGTCAGAAAGAAAAAGGTAATCTCGAGTTATACCTCCACCCAAAATGCACTAGGATCCTGTAAGTAGCCAGTGGAAGTTGCTACCAATTAAGTAAGCTAAGAAGCTCCCTTGCTATTTAGGGTCTTTTTTAAGATGCTGAACTTTTCTATTAAAAAATTCCCCACAGTAGGACTCAAAAACTTCATCTTGCCGTCCAAGCCACAATTTAACAGGAATTTGGGCATTTAATTAAAATTTGCAATTTAACATCTGTTCCATATATMTATYCCCCATCCCTGGAARCATTCAAGGCYAGGTTCRATGGGGCYTTGAGCATCCTRATCTAGTGGCATCCTTGCCCAYGGTGAAGGGGATGGAACYAGAYTGTCTTTAAGGTCCTTTCCAACCAAAACCATTCTGTGATCCTATGTCCATTTGGCAGATCATTGTTCACCACTGTGGGACCATCAGCCTTTGCAATCCCAGCTCTCCACAGCTTCTGACCATGAAATCTAGACAAAGCTGTGAGCAGACACTATTTTTTTAACTTGCCTATCAATTTCTTTGTTGCACAGATATTCTGGATATTTATTCAAARTATTCTCCAGTCTTCCTGATTTGCAAGTCAAATATGAAAACTCTTTACCCCCTTCTGGTTCCAAACTTGACAGTTTACTSCTACCTTTAAAGTCAGCTAAAGCTAAGCAAGGTTTTAAAAGGCTGCAATGCCTTTCTCCATCAAATTAGTGGGGAAAATTGAAAAATATGTATTAGTCAGTGTCAGAATTTCTTATTAAATCTTCTGCCCTGTTGATACAAAATGAGCTCTACTGCAAGGGGTTGGCTTAAAAACCTAGCAAGAATTGTATGATTTCTGGAATACCAATTTAACACATGCAGCTTTAAAGCATTAAACATGACAGAGACCCTACACAAAGGCTGGTAATTGAATTACAATTGAGTTATAAAGCAATAAAGGGGAGGTCAAATCTTGCTCTTTCGAACTACACCAGCATTGTTCACTGCAGTGACATTAAAGTACGGACCAAAACAGAATGGTTTAAGATGCATCTAAAATAAAGTTTTTACATTTTACTAGAGRTTAATCTCTTCTTTCATTTTAAATGCAGAAGGCATTCTTAGATAATCTAGCTTGACATTCTGATTGATAAAGGCCACTGAATGATCCTCCCACTGCTGTTTTCCATATTGTAAGTCACAAAGTCCACTCCTAAGATAATTTCTAAACATACCCTAGGGACAGAGTCTAAAATTTGTCTAATCACCCACCAAGTAAGACATTCCTTGGAGTCTTTGAGTGATATGGACTTGGAGTGATAAATTTCAGTTTTTTCAAAACTATATGGACTCAAAAACACCCCACCGCCCCAAAACCAAACAACTAAAGGAGAATATAAATAAAGTGTGACTCAAGGCCACACCTCCTCATGGCAGCAGGCATGCTGGTTGTGAAGGTTGCTGGAGACCTTCAGGTTAAGTGCCATGCTTTTTAACTACAGAATATCTACCCTCTGATATTTTCTCCAGAAGAAAAATGAGGAGATCCCTGAACATCTTGACTCCAACAAAGAGAGCAATTCTGTGACCAGATAATCAAAGCTGGTTGCTTCTGGATGAAAGGAAGAAACTGTCTGTAAAAATGGACAAGAAAAGAACTGAGGTCCAAAGTCAGTACAGGGCGTTGGGAATGCTAAAAGACTGAAGACCATGTTGAAGAGATCAAAGAAATCTTCACAGCCTGGCCAGGACATCAAACTTCCTGACTGCTTATCCATATTAGACCCCCACATTTTACAGGTTTGCTCACAAGGGCACACAAGTCAAAAGATTAGAACCAGACAACAGTTCAAGCTTCATATCTGAGTCCTTTTGCTTTGGCTTAAGGGAAGAATTCCCCTCAGAAGCAGAAGAAAAGCARAGCACGGGTTTGGGTGCAGGGAGCCCTGCTGTTTCAGCAGATGTGAAGGTGGAGCTGGATCTCCTSACAGACACACAGAGCTGACAGCAACCCCAGCACAAGTAAAGCATTATGGCCCAGGATGGCACCAACAATGCAAAGTGAACTGAACACTCTCATGTGTGTTCACCTCACACTGCAGGAGCACAGTGGCAGCCAGAAGGAACTGGAAGCTTTATTACTTAAAGTATTTAAACTTGTATTAAAGGCAGGCCAACAAAGGGTTGAGTGTMTTCCACAACAATAAGCTCAGAACAGGAATTCAGTGTTAATATTATTGACAATGSTACCCATTATAAATGCTAAAATCCACAAGTGGGTAGGACACTTGACAGCTGCTGATGAAATTATCCACCGTCACTAAATTGCTAGTAAATGATCTCTGGAACACTGGCAGGCAACCTCTCTGTGTTGTCAAAACAGCTTTCTGTGGTTAGCTAGATAAAACTACAAGGAATCAAATAATAAAAATTTGATTAAATGCATTCATATATTCATTTCACTTCTTCTAAAAGTGAAAGTCTCTTGTAGGTACCTTTGATGAAGGAGTCAGTAGAGAGTGTTTCACAGCATACCCAGAAGTCCTCTAATAATCCTAGAAGTTCTGAAAGAACATATCACCTCTTTTCTCGATCACATATTTAATTTCCTTTAAAACTTCCTCCAGGAAAATTAACTTTTAATAACAGTAAAGAAACTTGCATCAAAGACTAAATACAATGTGTTTAACTTGGTACTGCAGGTGCAAAGTTGAATTCCAGTATCTTCTTTCTCTGCTTTGTATTTTGCAGTCTAGACTCACYGAAACATTAATCAAAGGCAAAGCAAAATTCAGGAATATTTTACAAGTAGACCATATTTAAAAGATCCCTCAGACACAAAGTGCAAACTATCATGCATATTTAAGTTCATGTACACAGATGACCTGAAAGACAACCTGACTAATGTGTGTGAAATCAAATATTGGCCAAGAGTTTGTGGCATTGGGGATCCAGTCTAATGTTGGGAGAAATGCTCTATGAAAATAAAATTGATTTCAGTGTAACTTACAGTTTTACAGTGAATCAGGAAAACCCACTCTGCAGCTAACAGGTTAATTTTTAGCTGAAGTCTTTCCTATAACTGTTATAAATGCAATTATTATTTTTTTACACCATATGTAAAAGACAGAAGGCTGCAGTTAATAAATAGAATTTCTCATTCTATTTTCCAAGCCTCCCAGGGGAAAACTTTGCCTCTTCAAAGGGGGTGAAATCTATGCAAGGCAAAAAGTAAAAAGAAAGTAGCATTTTTCATTTTATGCTTCCCCATTTTTGCCCAACATTTAGCAAAAAAGAGAACAATCTATTAAATATAGGAAACTAAATACATGGTTTCTGAATATGGCATTTCTGGTTTGAACTTTGCTAAAATGTACACGGAAATTATAAAATAAATTGACATGAACACATATATTGTTGAACAAACATATTTTCTTACCAGGGATATTTTTATTACAATTTTGATATTAAAAAGACAATAGTTGAAGGAAAACATAGTCGTAATTCAGAATCTTTCTACCAATTTAAGAATTTTAGTTATGGAAAGATAGATATGATACAGTAATGATACAAAATTGTATTTGAAAAGGCTCTTCTTATAACATTATCCCTTTGAAAGTCGCACTTTTGGTGAGACAGCCACTTTTCTTCATCCTATTACTACCTTAAGAGATGAACAGATTTGAATGACTGAAGAAAAAATCCAGCTCTTTCTGCTGGATTCCCCAAAAACTCTAGTTCCACTGCATGCTTGCTCTTTTTACAGCCTGAATGTATTTTCAATATAGATTTTTAGTTTCCTACAGGAGACAAACTTACAYCATCATATCTGATATCACCTTCTGCCTCTTAACAACAAATTTGAACTCAGAGATCAAGCTTAACAAAAATTGGCACGATGGTAAATGTTACAAAACTTCCTACAAATGTCATGAAAAAAGACATGGAAGGAGAAATTATTAAGACAGTGTAGCAGTAATGTATTGAAATGTACTCAGTTAAAACCAGCACATGCCAAAGGATATCCTAACATTGCAAGAGGATGGTGCATTTTTGTGTTTTCTCTTGCTGAGGTGCAGACAGGCCTCAAAATCAACATTTCATAAACCCTCATTGAGCTTAGATACTTCACATCTTCAAATCACCACGAGTACCATACAGTATCCTTCTGTTTGCAGTTTTAGTATATTACATATGCAAGGCAAACATTCCTAAATCCACGTGAATATAGTTTTCTGTCAGGAAATTCTTGCCCTTCAAGGGTGGCAGTAGAACAATCCAATTATCTCAGGCTCAGGTRTTTTATACTCAGGAAAATCTAATATCGAAATGAAAAAAAAATAGTTCATATGCAAAAACAATCATAATTCAATCTAGCTTTGAATAGAAAGAATATGGAAAAACTTTCTTTAACAGTTTGCTTAATATAATTYGGAATTAAAATGTTGTTATTGAAAATATATGAAGAATACATAATTTTCCAAAATTATCAGTGATTTTCTGGGACTTTCTAAGGCTGGTTTTCATATGAATCAAATGCTAAATCTCAAATTCCTAAAACATCTTCTTATCTTGAGGATTCAGGTGAAYTGATCATCCCTTGAATGGGATGCCTTTTTAAGGATGAGGAACACACTGGCCTACTTTGGCACTGACATTTTGAGCTAGTTTGATTTGGAGAAGGGAAACACAACGTGAAAGAGTTGCTCTATCCCTTTATAGCTGGCTTTCAGTCCCAAGGACTGAGAGYATAATTTTTTCACATGGAAGCAAAACTTGAAAGCAAAGAAGGTGAACTGAGCCCTGCCAGCTGATAGCTTTTCTTTTTCATTCAGACTGAAGAAAGAGCACCTAGCATTTCACAGCTTATGAACTGATAAATCCTTTTCCTTAACTCTGAAAGGATAATTCTCCAAAGTTTGTGCTATTACCTCACGAAGATAAAACAGTTCTTTCAAGGTTCCAGAAAAATAAGAAATKTTAACAGATTTTAAATTATAGTATTATAGTACTAGGGGTTTTTTGATGGACTTGTTCAAAATTGTTTAATTGTTGAATACTGCTTTTTGTATTTCTTTCCAATTAACTGAAAGATTGACAGGTAACTTATAAACTGACACAGGAAAAATGTTATGTACACTCAGTGGTCTGCAGACAGAGAGAAAATTCACTTGAATATTTATGTTTGCAACTAGTACTGTACTGAGAACCAAGCAGGTGAGAAACATAGCACAAAAGATACAGAAATAGCAATGAAGAATGGGTGACTTTATTAATTTAATATACACAATATAAGTAAATAAGGATTGGCTGAATGAGTAGCAAGAGGAAATATGCCTTAGAGATAAAGATGCTCATGAAAACTGATTAAAAAATTGAATCAAGGTGCAGAGAAGAGACAATGTTAAAAACTTCAAAAGCAAACAAGCCAGAAGAATATCTGAACAGAGAGCAAACAACAAATTAAAGCGGAGGAAGCATCCTGGGAAACTGCATCTAGATTAGAGTATGTAATTACAGGATTTGCAGCTTGATAAAGCAATTGATTATAGCAGTGCATTAATTTTAAGTCATGAGAGAATACCAAGATCTGAAAAAGACACAGTTATTTTCTTTGGCAATCTTATGTTCAGAAGTCTTAAGTTACAGTTTTACTCACTTGATGATGAGCGCAAATATGTGTTTATCACATAAGAACATTCCTAAATACATCAAGCAATGGAGATTATATTTCTTATTGCATTCATCTTCAGACCCACTAAACAAAAAATTGTAACACCTTAAATTTAAAATTTTAAACATAACTTTAACAGCCAAATGCTTACATTATTTTCAGAAAAAAATACTGAAAAATTGAACATATCACAAGACAAAAGCTAAGAAGCTCTGAAGAAAGGGAAGCTGAAGTTCTAGGCCAACTATATCCATGGTGTCTAATTATATACATATATATATATATACATATATATAGTCAGTGAATCATGTATGCATATAAGCACAATCATCAATGCATACAAATACCGATTTCTTCACCATCTTATTCATTTAACACAGCTGTGTTCTGTCCTTTTCTTGCATGTTTACACATAAAGATTGCTATCCATGGACTGATCAYACAGCACTTCCTGAACATCCAGTTTTCCCTCAACAAGACCATCTGTGAGGCCTGGGCCAGGGGGATTTATTGTTCAGAGTGAATCAAGACAGCTGCATACATAATTACCTTTATTACAGAAGAACAATCATAATTCTATTGATCAAAGTTGCAAATACAGATACCTCTAAGGAACTTGACTTAAATGATACAAACCTTTTCATCATCTGTTATAGAAATCTGAGAACTTCACCAGCTYGCTCAGGTTAAAATCTTAAGTATACTTCACAAGCTTTAAGACACTAAATTGTTTTCAGAAGCTTATTATTTCTTCACTTCAAACGGCAAGACTCTGTGCTTCATGTGATCTGGTCAACCTCCCAGTGATGTTCACCATCTGTTCCTATCTCTTACTTTTTCAAAGCAGTTTCAATTGTTCATAGCTCCACAAACAAAAATCATGAAAATGAAGAAGAAAGGGAAACCACCACATTGTATCAAACTGTGTAAATGTTTTTTTTATTAGTTTGTTGAGGATCACCATGAACCCTGTGTGCAGTTTTGGGCACTGCAATGTAAAAAAGACATTGAGTTATCAGAAAGTGTCCAAAGGAGGGCTATGGAGATGGTGAAGGGCCTTGAGGGGAAGCCTTTAAGAGGAGCAGCTGAGGTCACTTGGTCTGCTCAGCCTGGAGGAGACTGAGAGGAAACCTCACTGCAATTTACAATTTCCTCATGACGGAAGAGGAGAGGCAGATGCTGATTTCATCACACTTGCRATCAGCAACAGGACCTWAGRAAAAGGCTGAATGAAGCTSAATCAGGRGAGGTTTAGGTTGGATATCAGGAAAAGGCTCTTCACCTGGACGGTGGTTGGGCACTGGAACAGCTCCCCAGGKCAGTGGTCACAGCACCAAGCCTSACAGAGTTCCAGTGTTTGAACAACACTCTGAGGCACCGGGTGTGTCTCCTGGGGGGTCCTGTGTAAGGCCAGGAGCTGGACTCAATGATCTTGAGGGCTCCCTTCCAATTCAGMACATTCTATGAAATCTCACTCACAAGCTGACAAATGAGCCTTCCTGGAGYAGTGCCCTGCTAGACCTGCTGCTTATGAGCAAAGAGCTCGTGGGACAGGTGGAGGTGGGAGGCTGTCTTGGGCATATCCACCAAATGACAGAGTTTTCAATTCTAAGTGATGTAAGGAAGGGGCTCATCAAAACCTCTACCATGCAATTCCTGAGAGCTGACAACCAGGGGATCAGGCTCAGCCAGCATGGCTTCAGGAAATGCAGGGCCTGCTTCACCAACCTGATCTCCTTTTGTAACCAGGTAACCTGCCTAGTGGATGAGGGAACGGCTGTGGATGTGTCTGCCTGGACTTCAGTAGTCTTTGATACTGATTCCCACAGTGAAGCTGGCCACCCATGGTTTGGACAGATGCACTCTTTGATGGGGTGTCTGGATATCCGGGCTCAGACAGTGGTGATGAACATCCAGCTGGTGACTRGTCACTAGTGGGGCTCCCCAAAACTCAGTATTGGGGCCAGTCCTGTTTAATGTCATTATCAATTATTTTGAAAGGGGATCCAGTGCACCCTCAGTCAGTTTGCAGTTGACACCAAGTTGATTGGGGGTAATGATCTGCTGGAGGCTAGAAAGGCTCTGCAGTGGGGTCTGGACAGGCTGGATTGAAGGACCAAGGCCAGTTATATGGGATTCAATGAGGCAAAGTGCTGTGTCTTGCACTTGGGTCGCAACAAACCCATGCAGTGCCACAGGCTTTGGGAAAACCAGCTGGGAAGTGGCCCAGCTAAAAAGGGCAGGGATTGTGCCCCTGTACTTGACACTGCTGAGGCCATACCTCAAGTACCAGGTTCACTTTTGGTCCCCTCACTATAAGAAAGATATACTGTGAGCCATTGCTGCTTCTCATACATTTGACTCTTAAATATTTATCAAGTCAAATTAGATCTGATCACTTTTGCTACGCAAAAATTAAAAAAGCTAGTAAGGATGCATTCAACTGTGTAGTTACACAACTTGGCAAGGCAAAAAAKTGAAAATATAGACTCCAGATTATAAAACGTCACTAAACATTTATGGGGGTTTTCCAGTCTGGTTTATCTGGGAGATGAGCAGATAATACCAAAAAATGGCAAGTAGAATCTATGTTCTTCTCATTCACATGTGAAAAAAAAATAGGTAAAACTTTAGTTTGTGTTTAATCAAAGCATATATCTCTCAAGGTTTTAAACTAAAATTCTCTGCATTTTGCAAATATGATTTAGGGGTAAACCTGTAAAACTTCACTTGACATGGGTAAAGTGTTTGCTTCATGTTTAGAATGGTCATTAGACCAATCTAATTATGTAATTTTTGCTTGTTTACATTTCATCACCACTGAAAAAAACCTCCCCAGTTTTAACCTTTTTTTAAAAAAATGAAGACATGGGGAAAAAAATCAAGGACTTCACCCCTTTTTCTTTTTACTGACTTCAGTTTACACAGCTGCACTGTTTTAAAAATCATGACAGCATGACCCAATGTGCTTTGACAACATGCAAATATATTCAAATATATGTATTATGCAAATAATTCCTATACTTCAGGAAGTCTAGACATATTCCTACAGGAACCCTAACTACTGGAAACAATATTTGAGCAAATATGTAAATCTGATTAATTCTGCAAAATATACACTAGAACACATACAGTGTCTAGAGTTCAGACTTTTTTATTGTAAAAATTCTCTTATGATCTATAGTGGATATACATGATATCCAGCTGATAAAGAAATGTGAAATGGGGAAAGCTAGAAACACTTGTAGTCTAATAGAAATGCCACTGTTAAGAGATCAACTTTACTTGATCATTATTTTTTCAATAAAATAATCCTATTACAAGCTACAGAACATTAAACTTTGCTAATCTCTTAGAATATGCTTTATTCACTTAGAATATGCTTTATTCACTTACCTACATTGCTACAAAAGAGGAAAGCTAGTTCAGTGAAACCTACACCCCAATCTGTAGTCAGACCTTTTCTTGACAGTAAAAATAAGTAAGACTCAGAACCTCTTTTCCACTGTTTAAAGATGCATAACAATCTTTGTTCATCTGTAATGGAGAATCCAAGTAATGATGTTAATGCTGAAGTAGAAAACATAAGAAAATAACTTTTCCAATCAATTGTTCTAATTCTATTTCATATCATTCTATTAGGGGTTTTATGCTCTTTAAAATTTTATAACTTCCTTTACAAGTCTCTTGAATTGCAAAGGAGAAATTGCTTCAAGACCAGAAATAGAAATCTGAAAATGAGAGAAATAAAACTGTCTGGTTTCCTTGTGGYTTGACAGAAAATGCACGAACAGAAACTGTACACATGTTTACACATTTACTGTGCATACACAGTGGCCATGATTACAGTCAACCAACSATTAATTTATCAAACTGATCTCTGGTGCAGGAGTTCCTTAGCAAAATATCATTAAGTTACAAAAGCAAATTCGCACACATTTTTGCATGCACGCTTGCATGTSTGACCTTTTAAATATCAGTCCTATTTTTACTGGGATTTATATATCATGTAGATGATCATTAGGTACTGGGGTAGAATCTCAATGACTGAAACTTACTCAATACTAGCTCATGTACATTTAGTGCTCACCTGGCAGGATTTGGCACAAACAGGTGAATGTTTCTGCTGGTACACAAAAGGATTATGGACAAAGGGATTCAAAGGGCTACAAAAAATGCCCATGAACCATACAAATTGAAAAAAACAGTAGGCCAGAGTACAAAAATAAGATTGAAACGTTCCAAAACATACAGCTGACTTGCATGAGTTAAAATCTACCTGGGTAGGAAAATTAATACAGTGACAGGTGGCAGTGCTGCTCAGGGCCAGGTCCAATACAATCTTGATTTCAGCTCCTGTTCTCTACTACAACGGTGTGCAAACCTTCAAAAATCATTGTTTTAGGGATTGTACAACCTCACTCAGGAATCAACAGAGCAGAAATTGGGCAGAGTCTGTGGAAGCTAGTTACTGATTTTGTAGAAATATAAATGCTACTTCCGCAGCAGCAGCAACAGCAGCAGGAAAGGGATTAGGGAGGTGTATCAGCCTTTCCAAGAGGTCCAGAGCACACAACAACTCARTCATAAGAAAGCCTGTGCAGCACAACCGCTACTCTTTCGAATACRAAGAGCACTGCGGAGCCCCAGTTTCTTCACCTTTCCCAAAACCTAACCGTGATGCTGGTACAAATCACTCACAGGAGTTTTGGAGGGTGAAGGGGGTAAGGRAAGAAAAATGAAGTGCAGTAAAAATTTCAGGCAATAAATATGAAGCTAGCAGCGCAGACTGAATTTAGTATGGGCAAACACCTTACACATACGGGGATAAGGGGAAAGGGAGCGGCTTTGGAAACCACTCTTGAATACTCCAGATGAAATTCCACAGATCTATCAGGAAAAATGCATTTCCCTTCCACCTCAGAGGAAGAAACATAGAAAGTCCAAATAAAGTTATCAGAATACTCTGGAATTCTTATTTAGTAGGCTTACACAAAGCAGGATATTGAAATACAACACTGCATCAAGAGCTAGGCAGGACACCACCACTACCTGTGTGCTGGCTGTAAAGAGACACATAATTAGTTACATTACAAACATGACACATTCAGCCTTGAAAAGCTGACTTTTTGGTGAGCAAAACACAGCAGACTTTTTGGTGAGACTGATGTATGATGCTAGTGTTACGCTGGTTAAAGACTACTATTTCAAGTTAAAACATTTCATTCTAGTGGAAAGCTCTACTCCGCTGCATCTGTCCTCCCATTCTATTCCCATTTACTCCTCCTTCTCTGGGCAATCAAAATATCTTTAAGATTTGTTAGCACAGCTAACAAATWAGCAATTATATAGATAATTTATACCTAATTTGCCCCTAACATTATTAGTGGTACTAGCAATTTCATCATGAAACATACTGCTGCTCAGAGTTTCCTCTCTGAGGTGAAGTAGGGTAAAAGTAAGTTAGCTTGAACAGCTATTTTTATTTCAGAGTATAAAAATATGAAGGTTACATTTCACAACCAGCATCCAATTACYGCACTCAGAAAAGCAGGCTCTTCTGAAAAGCAGGCTCTTCTGTGATATCTGAACTGTTACAACTAGTCAGACCATTTATTTCAGTGCATTACCCCTTTAGTAAAAAGTAGTTTTTCTTCTATCAATACAGCTAGAAAAAAAAGTATAAAGAATTGCAAGTAGTCAAAAAGAAAAATACTGAACTTTCTTTCTCATTTCTATTTAGCCAATGGAACAATAATCTCAGCAAAAAATCTCATTATTAAAACCACAAGTGACAAAARTCTAGCTTTCTTGAAAAATCTTGCTATTTTATAAAGTACTGTTACTCATTTATGCTGTATTGTTGATAGATGATTAATAAACCCCCCCTAAATAATATATAATGCCAAATATTCCCAGAYTAACAGCATACAGGTTCATTTGTGACATCTGAAGTTACTGCATTTTGTACTATATATTAGACAGGGRAAAAGCGGGCTTCACAGAACAGCTACCAATAATCTTGTACARCAACACAAGAACATATATCACTAAACCTCAAACATCAACAAGGATTATGGCACAGAGCTTAAAAACCCACATAGCTTCTGCAGAAGTAATACAATATTATCTCTCCACAGACCTCAAGAGATTCTGAAAAATCAAAGGACTGCTACGCTGCCAGTCCCGTGTGCAACAATGTTATCGAGTCCCCCCAACCCCCAAAATATAGGCCTAAAATTCATGAGATTTAAAGATAAAAATCAACACTATCCTTTATCTTCTCATGAAAGAGCTTATAATACTTCTTTTTCCACAACAGCAAGGGTTATTTATTTTATAAGGAAGCTTGGCTTCTCACAAAATAATCTAATTTCATATCTGGAGCTCTGGGAGAAACACTGAACATTGGCATGTGATATTGTGAAAGCATGTAACACAGAGCATGGTACACAGCTGATTTTTCACCCGTCACCCACCTACCACGCATCCTCAGAGTTGTAACCAGATGGGCTCTTTCAAGGAAAAATGCTGCATCTTTCCATGAACAAATATCACCCCTGCAAAATTTCATCATGATATATGAGTCAATTATCCACACCTCCACTGGAAGGACTCCTGCGGCAGCAGGACCATTAGGAAATGCCTCTGTAGGCACTTAGCATGCAGCAGCAACAGGTAGAACAGATATTAGTGTGGAATGCTCTATCCCCTACAGGGCAGGAAGGTCAGTGCCCCATCTGTAGCACTCCACTTCCCTCATGGAATTAGTGCTGCGAGCTCAGTGTGGACATTACTGGGGCAGGGGAAAGAAAGCAAGCAAAAATAATACGGTCATGGGAYTTTGCCARGATCYGTGCATTTCCACACTTCRYRGCCAGGAGAAATAWAGYYCAGAGTTTKCCATGTGCATCGTCACCTGRGATGCTGTGGGTGGAGRGATGGG
This sequence comes from Malurus melanocephalus, assembly GCF_030028575.1. NCBI lineage: Eukaryota > Metazoa > Chordata > Aves > Passeriformes > Maluridae > Malurus > Malurus melanocephalus. The sequence goes on along the minus strand of NW_026623724.1, from coordinate 312,179 downwards.
GGTGGGGGTCAGGGAGGARAAGGACAGAACAGAGGAAAGAAGGAGGAGAATGGAGAGAGAAATTCTGGGGAAGAGATCTCAGGAAAAGGCACCCAGGCATTACTCTTAGTCTCAAATTGGGGGTGGAGTAGCAATTCTTACACAGATCTGTTGTCTGTGGTTTTGTAGGCCTTGGTTTTGCAAGTGGACACCTGCAACAAAGCATTTACATGTAACAGACCATCAGGAATTTTAGATAAATTAATTTAGGCAGATACTCTAAGACAGTGAAGCAAATTTTTAGCAATTACTACTTAAAGCATGGATTATTTTCAAATCATGTATTTGACTGGTCTTTGAATAAAAGGTTTCTAAATAAATGCTAAATGCTCAAATTTCATAATTAACTTCCAAACATATTTAGAAAATCAGGATTAATTCTCCCTATCTTTATTGATCAAGTGTGTGCTTTCCACAGGCTAACTCATCCAGACATAGTTTTTGAACACTAAGACAAGGGGATATGTAAAATTCACAATCCAAAGAATAAAATGGGCAGTATAATAAGTGAGCAGCTCAGCTAGCAATGTGCAACAGGGTTCAGTTAGATAGATTAGATGTCATTTAGCCTGTGACCTTATTTATTTTTTACATGGTTGGATTTACTTGTTCTGGTTTTTGGTAGGGAGGGGAC